>NC_135503.1:108938863-109106363 GCF_052857255.1 Amblyomma americanum
CGACGAAAATTGAAGATTAACGTTATCACTGACATCGTAATCTCATTAATCTTTGTTAACTTTGTATTTGGTTTGGTTTAGAGGGCTTAACGTCCCGAAGCGACTCAGGCTATGAGGGACATCGTAGAGAAGATCTCCGAAAATTTCGAACACCTGAGGTTCATTAAAGTGCAATAACACCTTACAGTACACGGGCCTCTAGAATTTCGCCTGCGTCGAAATTCGACCACTGCGGCCGGGATCGAACCCGCGTCTTTCGGGTCAGCAGACGAGCGCCATAACCACTTAGGCACCGCGGCGGCGTAACTTTGTATTTGACCTTTGAACTTTAACATTGACCTTTGACCTTGACCTTGAGATGTCTGGCGTAGGACACCATAGTAATACCATGGCTTAGTCTTGGTTTGACCTCTGGCTCACTTGAAGGTCAGAACTGCAAGCACCGGGAAATCTTTCCGAGGTAGCGTAGGCTTCAAAACAGTCGTAAAGCCGAAAGACAGGTGTCGCTTTGCCTCCCGAATTAGAAAATAAAATGGTGCCTTGACATTGTTTTTTCCACGGATTCCCAATACGCTGCGCCACCTTTCGCCTCAAAATGATTGCGCCGTCCTTTTCTTCAAGAACGTCAGGAGTTTGAGTCGATTTGCGGGAATACTTTTAAATCAAATTTTCTCGTCCATAAATGCGTGTTTCGTTGCCGGACAAACGGCAACATATCCAGAGGGAGCCGAAGTAGCAATGATTACTGAAAACAACAGTTTGATGAAGCCGTCTTCAGCGGTGCTTTAAGCAGGCTGAGTGACTCAATCCGCTTACAAGGATGAGCTAAGGAAGAAAGATGTTGCCACCGCCCTGCGTCACTGGTTTACTTATTCGCCCACAGGGCCGTCTGGCAGTAGCTCGATTGTGGGAGGACATAAAAAAAAGGCAAGAGATACCAATACAGCAGTCACAAAAGCACACATCACTGTGAAATTTCAAATTGGCTATGGTGACATAGAAAAGAAAACATCATTATACATTAAGAAAGCACTGGTTGAAAGCAATTTGTTCCAGTCGCGGATTGCTCTTGGAAAAAAAAAAGACAGCCGAAGTGCAACAGTTTTGCATGCGATCTCCCGTACCTTGAACCTGTGATCTATGCGCTCAGCGAAATAGTGAGGTTCAAATACATATTTCGCCTTCTTAATAGCACCATTACAATGGTAAACTGCTTAAAAGAGCTTCAGTCGAATCTTACGTCTACGGTTTTACAAGTGCTCTCAATCCAGCCTTTCTGTCAAGCTCTTGGCACTGTTGTGTCCGGACAACCAGCCTGGATTCCAATTCTACAGGATGCAAAATATCTCCTGCGAACGCCCTTTGGACAAGCGTGGTGCTGCGCCGCAAGGCAACAGCGCCCTAACGCTCCCTTGACAAGCCAAGATGCTGCGTTGTCAGGCAGCGGCGCCCTATGAAGAAGCATCAGCGAGCGACATGTCCAAAAGTGCAGCAAATTGCTAGATAGCGATGCGCCGGTTCCCCTTTCCCCCTGGATGTCACCGCGCGCGGCAAACTTGAAGCGGTGGCCAACGCGGTCGCTGATTGGACCTCTCGGACGGCCGTCAAGTGCTGGCTTTGTATTGGGCCGTTTGAGTGACAGCCCTTTCTCGGGGCTTTATAAGCCCAAACTCTGCCGCTTGGAGGCGGAGACCGATCCACCGAGAGCCCCAGCCACAGAGAGACCGGCCAACCATGATAGCCACCCTTACCGGGAGCCGAGTTCCACTCAGAAGTGGAGTGAGATGTTTGACGCGTTGGAGTCTCGCCGGACGTCGTCGTGCGAGAACAGTCGAATATGCTGTTAGCTCTCAGCCCCCGTGCCCACATTTTTCTGTATAATGACTTGTACATAGAGTATATAATCCCTTTTTGTTATTCTCACCGACGCCTGACTCGGAGTCTTGGCTACCGCCAAGAGAGCTGGCAGCGCTCTGTCACAAAACGGGTGGCGAGCGCTTTACGGGACCACCTCAAAGTCACAACAGCACCAAATATCTCTGCGGTAAATCCCTGACACGAACCGAGCAGCTAATTTCTCGACCCTTTTCAGTTTCTTTTTATCTCTCATCGCTGGAGGGTCCCAGACTTTGCTGGCATATTCAGGAACGAATCTTACGTTAGTTTTATACAATAAATTTTTAGTAGCAGGAGGAAAAGTTCTCGCACTTTCTGCCAGCAGGCACACGATGCCTCATGCTCTAACAACGATAATATACACGAACGCTTTCGCTTACCACCTTCCCCCAAGTTTCGCATGGCGCAGGAGGAAGGGGGGGGGGGGGGGGGCAGAAGTACCGATGACATTTTGAATGTCTGGTACACTAATTGGTACACCCTACTTATTTTGATAGTGTCAACACCAAGCCGGTTCCAGTGCATGCACCAATTTAGAGGTAAAATTTCGCAATACGTAAGAAGAGTTCGGCATCACTACTAACATTTTTTACTAACATCTCACTGCATTCGATTGTTTCGATAAAAAAGTGCGAATATTTTCACTGAGGGAGGAAAGATGGAAGGAAGGAAGGAAGGGAGGGAGAGAGGGAGGGAGGGAGAGAGGGAGGAAAGAAGAGAGGGAGGGAGGTGGGAGAGAGAGGAAGGAAGGAAGGAAGGAAGAAAGGAAGGAAGGAAGGAAGGAAGGAAGGAAGGAAGGAAGGAAGGAAGGAAGGAAGGAAGGAAATTGGTTTTTGACAAAAGGAAATGGCTCAGTATCTGTCTCACCTTTCGGCGGACACACTAACCGCGAAGTAAGGCACGGGAGGAAGGTGGTGCCGCAGTGGAGGGCTCCCTTACCGAGTTGCCTGGTATTCGATACTAACGGCCGAAAGATGGCGCTAGTTGATGTGCAGCAGTGATACATGGGGCAATTTGCACTTGTGCAACAGTATTCCACCTACAGTGTTGCATTTAACCTCTTCGGAAATGAATCCATTGGGACTCTGCCTATACCCCGTTATCAGTCTATCCAAAATTTGTTTCAGCGCTCGCAGGGATTCCCAGAGGCAAAATTATGCTCGCAATCTTTTCATCTGTTCCACCGTTTACCTTGGAGACTAGAGCTGAAGGAAGCTTCATGACATCTGTTCGTGCGCTATAATGCCACGAGAGCTCTCTTGCCCCTTGTGTATTTAATGAGGAACTCGAGTTTTAGACGTTGCCGCATAATGACTAATTTTAAAGAAAGACATGCTGCGCTTCCATGGTTATTCTTGGAGTTTAATTGATATTCTGTTCGCGAGGCTTTCGTTTACACAGCTGGCAGCTTCACTAGAATATGGCACCTATAAAACACCACTGCCGGTAATACTGGAGGTTCACTGCTTCGCAGCAGGCTCTGCAGTGTGCAGCGATGATGAAGAAATTTCTTGTCTTCATTTTCATCTGCGGCCATTTATATCATGAATCCATGGGAGTCCAAACTCAAGAGCGTGGAGGCCTTTCAGGATGGACGGTAAATAATTTTTTTTGTTCTCTTCGCGAAGTTAAGGCTTCCTTGCAAGATACAGATTCGTCTAATAGTTTTTGCCTTTTGAAATTGCTATAAAAACATGTGAGTAAAATAACCCAGTTAGTGCCTGCTACTATTTCTTTTCGGGTATGTCTTCCTATTGCAAATTACTCCATTTTTTCTACACTACTTCTGACCTTTTCGCGCCTTAGTTCACTAGTGCTCTGCACTGTAGCGAGCGCATTGGTGCACAAAATTTGAAAACTTTTCTTGTAATATGCACCATTGTGAACTAAGCCTTGGCAGCAACGCTTCTGCAAAGTAGTGCAGAGATCTACGAGACGTTTTACAAAAGAATCTCTTGTGTAGAGCCATATCAATGAATTCAAATCGGGGCGCTGTCAGTTTTTAACTGTTTGCACAAATAATACATTTTGCTATCCACAGCGTGCTTGGACTAAGCGGTGCTATTTAAAAACATGGGAAGTTTTTTGACAAAAAATTGCTTAGAAGATAATGGTTCCACGACGGTAATTTGGTTACCAGTTAAGCTCCTGTAGAGGACGGAATGTATTTTATTCCTAGCTTTGAGGGACTAACGTCCTCCTACAATGATATTTATTAGACCGGCTGTATTCCGTCATGTTCTTCCACAGGTGCGCATAACTCTTGCAAACTCATTGTGCTGAGGCATTTCGAAACTCTAGATTTTCGAAAGTCTCGCAGAATGTACCTTCGTGGCACGGCCGTGGACTTTCCTGTTTGAACCAACAAAAAAAAACACCGAAAAACATGCGCCGGTAAAAAAAATAAGGAGCCGGTGAAAACCGATAAGCACCAGTCTCCGGCCATGTTGAGGCCAGTGGATGATCGTTTCCGCCGTGAAACTTTCCTCCTGTTTTCGTTTTCAAAGGGCAGAAAGGCTGAGGAGGCACTAAGAGCAGTGCTAGTAAGAATTTAGACCCACGTTGACGTCAATGTCGTCCGAAGACTTTATTTCCTCCTTCAAAGAGCGCAGTGGATTTTAGTAAAGTGTTTTGTCAGTAGTAGCGAATTTCACTGATCGATGCGTGGAGCCACTTTTGAGTACGAAATGCTTTTAGCCTCTCTTGGCAGCACGCAGCGGGTGATAATAATAATTAATAATTGGTTTATGGGGAACAGAAATAGCGCAGAGTCTGTCTCAAACGTCGTTGGACACCTGAACCGCACCGTAAGGGAAGCGATAAAGGAGGGAGTGAAAGAAGAAAGGAAGAAAGGGGTGCCGTAGTGGAGGGCTACGGAATAATTTCGACCACCTGGGGATCTTTAACGTGCACTGACATCGCACAGAACACGGGCGCCTTAGCGTTTTTCCTCCTTAAAAACGCAACCGCCGCGGTCGGGTTCGAACCCGAGAGCTCCGGATCAGTAGCCCAGCGCCCTAACCACTGAGCCACCGCGGTGGGTGATCTTGGCTACAGAACGGAGGGAGAACACGAGGGCAAACCTAAAAGTACTTTGGCGGAAGTTTCACTCTCTCCATGGCGATTACGTGCTGTCCTGCATCTGTCAACAGCAGCGTCTCTAGAATGTGCTACGCCACCGTTAGGCAGCACGTCGCAGCGTCAGACTGAAAAAAAAAGGATCGTGGCAGCGAGCGCCTTCACCCAAGCAAATGGTTTTTGTCGCTCAAGTGGCAATTTTCGTGCAAAATAGAATAGTACGGCGCTTACCATTTATAACTATAAACTGCTGGAACGCACACTGGAGTTGTGATGGTGGAGCTATGTTAATTCATCTTTAACAATGGAGTTCCACACGCACCGGACTACCTTTACTCCCGGCGCCAGTTACCCCTATAAAATTTGATTGAGCGCTATGGCGGGCATTTAATTGCTTCCGCACTCCACGGCATGCAAAACTCAGCGATCTCGCTAGGAAGACATAAATTTGTCAAAATAAAAAGATAATTTTGGAATTATTTCTGTGACGCCCTCATTTTAACGTATTACGGATAAGGTACAGCTATTATTTAAGTCATTTTTGTTACGTTTTCTACTAAAACCTAAATTGCTAGCCGTAAATTATTAAAATCAATAGATTATTGAGAAAAATATTTGCCTTACTGAGGACATTACACCTTGCATAAAGCAATAAACACTACAAAGTTCGAAGAAAATTAAATTTATTTGAAGTAGCAAATTACTTGCAACTTGCTACGTGCAAGTCTGATTTTACCCATTAGCGTAAATACATTAGAGAAGAACGAAGGAAGCGCAAAAGAAAGCGCTGGCACTGGGCTGTGGGGCCTGGGTTTCAAAGCTAAAGCTCATAGGCACAATGAATGGACGTCGCAACCTCAAATGTGGCGAAGGGCACTGCATATGATCTAGCAATTCAAGCAAAGGAGCGCGTAGAAGTCTGCGTATGACGGCTGTGATTAGTCTATGATTGGGTATTGTGATTGTTTTGTATGCTGGGAGGGCTGTATGCACAAAAGTGAATGTGTTATTAATGCAGCTGGTTTGTTTCCTCACGGTGTTAAAATTAGATTATAATTATAGATTATTATATAATAATCGACGTGTACAAAAAGTGATTTTTTTCCAACTGTTCTGCGGGTTGTGGTACATAGGAGCTCTGGCCTCCGTAAGCCAAGCCAGGCTATTGCCTTAGCTGCCCTCTCCTTGGAAAGAACAATAAAAAAAATTACCAATGCAGCCCACGCGCACTTATTTGCTGTCGTCCTCAAAGTTTTCAAACTTCCGAATTTTGTTACTTCCCCAACAGGCGACAGTTATTCTGCTTGTGCCCTATATTTGGTCATAGCCATTGCCTACGTTAACCATAAGCTAGTCTCGCGGTGCATTTAGGAAAAAAAGTGTTTTCCTAAAGTTACCGGCAGGTTTCTGCGCCTGGAAGTAGCTCCCGTTTCGTCTCTTCCAGTTTATTGAAGAAGGCTTGCAGCTTGACTTGTGGATGAGGAATTTCGATTCTACTGGGGATCATGGAAGCGCTATTTGCACAAGTGCCCTTACCATCAAGAAGGACGAGAGCACGCATACAGCTTTTCAAATGTTAAGATATTACGAGACGACTACCCAGGCCTGGTAAAAAAGTTTTTTTCTTGAACCATTCCCCTCTTTTGGTACGCAAGCTTCACGTGCACATCAAACAGGTGACCACGATGTAACGTAAGAGCGACGGGAAAGTTTAACCAGGCAGGCAAAAAATAGGTGGAGTTAGAGGGGGGGGGGGGGGGGTGAATAAAGCGCGAAGAGGGAAATTGGTGAAGCCAGAAGTCGTTCACAACGCGCGCAGTATTTCCGGCCTGCGGACACATGCCTGGAGCATGTCCACAGATTACTATTTGAGGCTCTTGCCTTTATATAACTGAGGTGTCTTTGAATATTTATAAACCGACACAAGATGAAGATTATGCAGTACAATCTTGTCTTCAGCAAAAAAAAAAAAAAAAAACGAGTGTTTAGTCGGCGCCACGCAGCGCAGATGGACACTGGATATATATCGAAGGGCTAAAGGGCAGGGGTAAGCGTTGACAGGAGTGCTGTGATCGCCATAGGAAGAAGAGTGGGGGGAGGATGGGGGACAAGAGAATCATTGACACGCAGTCATGAATTAATGCGGTCTCGTGAAGTCTAAACCCAACTATGAGTGAGGAAGCAAATTTCGTTCCTGGAGCGTAAAAAAAAAACATGAACGTGCACAACAAACACTCAAAGAGAGCATGTTTACATGTAAAACCAGTGGAGTACCGGCTAAAACAAATACTGCCGAGCCTTCCGCCTTGAATACTTGTTGGTATGAGAATGCCTTAATTTCGTTATTGTTTATTCATTTATGTCCTGCGTAATGTTAAATGTGATAGTCGGAGCCACGGCAAATGGCTGGCTATGTGCCCATTTTGTGAGAATTATAGAGCACTGTGTACCTTTAGCATTGCGGAAGGATATTGCATCTGTCAAAGGATTCTGAGCACAATCAAGAAGTGAACATGATCAAGGCGTCAAAAATGTTTCAAAGAGCACATGCGTGATCTGCTGTTCCGTAATAAGTGAACTCTTATCAAACGAGTACAGACAGTTAATTTTGATGGCATGTTTTGTTCTCTACAATTATGGGGGAGATATTACTATGCAGAAATCAATAGCTGGTACTCGCTTACGACCTTTAAATAATATATAATTCGAATTTTTCTTTTATGCTGTTTCGGTTTCAACATCCGAACAATAAATGTGTTGCTAAAGTATGCTTATAGGTGTCGCGTGAGAAGTGAAAAAAAAAAACAGCAAATCACTGCGTCTTCATTCGTTGTGATTCCGGCTGTTGGAAAAAGACTGGCTTTAGGATTGTAGCGAATAAAAAAGCCAAAGCAGCTATTATATCGCAGTTTATTCATATCTTTGGTGACCTCTAAGCACCCTTGGATGTCACAGTCATCGTTCGTCTTTTGAAACCGAAACAAAGCAGCAATAAATTTCTAAATGTGGCAAGACGCAAAATACAAGAATTAGCAAAAGAAAGTGCACAGCATTCATTTCTACTCTACACGACTAAAAATCCTCTTGTGAAGATGCAAATTTCAAGGAGTTCTTAATGTCTGATACTGAGCAATAATGAGCCAGTTACCTAATCATGCATATTACTGTTTATTAAAATGGTGGTCCTTGGTTGACATTTTTAATCCGGCCGGATTGCACTCCCCACTGTTCACTACAAAACAGCTGCACATCAAATCCCTGACTGTGCCCAACAAAAGGACTTGTCTCTTTTATTGCTTATACACTTCGGTTGTTTTTTCTTACATTGCTTTACACGTTACAACTTGATCCAAACGCAGGGGACAGATGGCGGCCAGTATGGGGCGCTTTACAGTTGGTTGTTTGACAATACTTGTTCGGTGGCAGTATAAGCAGTGAATGTCATCTGTCACAGCCCCCCTTGTTTACTCAATACAAGTGAACAAGAACTCGAAAAATGGTGAATGCATTAAGTTCGGCGATCGTCAAGGCTACACCTATTCGTGCTCATTTGTCAGTAGTGAGAGCTGATCATATTTTGTAGTTCATCGAGGAAAAAATGTTTCTTTAGAGACATTTGTATGTCTTCTTGATCCCGCTGCCAGAGATTTCAAAGGATCGCAGCGACTCTGCGATTGTTTTTTACTCAAAAAAAAAGCAAGGAGCCGCTGAGTTCGCCGAATTCTTTCTCGAGATCAGTCGATGGTACAGCGGTGCCTTGTTTTTAACATACAATGCTAATATGTTTACGTTGAATTATTTTTTGTCTTGCTGATGTGCAGTGTGATTTAAAATTTGTTTACCACGCAAGCGCAGAAATGTGTATAGCCTTCTCTAAGGCTTGGATAATTTGATTGCTCACTGTTATAACGTGAGGGACACTCATTCGCAATATTTCTCTCTCTCTCTCTCTCTCTCTATATATATATATATATATATATATATATATATATATATATATATATATATATATATATATATATATATATATATATATATATATATATATATATATATATATATACACACACACTGTCCGCATTTAGTGGCGCATTTACTCACTTATTCCCCAGGTATTTCTAGCATAATGCTTCAGGTAGCTTGTATTCGATCAACTGGGCAATGCCCACGTAATTCAGATACGCTGACATTTTATAACTGCAAACACACTTTGAATGGCCAGAAATCAGACAGCTGGGCTAAAGGAAAAAAAAAAACAGGGACAGAAGCATGAAACGAAACGCGCGATATAGGCACTCTGTTTTAGCCCTTTATTTTTCCCTTCGAATTTAGTTCATTTCGTGTTATGCTTTGTGCCTGAACACGTACTAAGGTACGTACCCGTTTACTTTTGATACTTTACATATCACACATTATTCTCCGTCCTTTTTTTCGGACTTCCAGTCAGTCTCCCTTTACGTCCCATATTTCTCCACATGAGAGAGCTTTCAAAGGTCAGCGATTGCAAATTTGTTCTCCACATTAAAGATAAATTTAGTGTCTATCTTCAATTAGACCTATAAGCTCCACCTCGTCTCAGAGGAAAAACACTATCGGAGATATTTTTACTTTCGCGACGTTTTTACAAACACTTCGACGCATATTTAAGCTTTTTTTTTTGGATATCAGTGGGGAACCAGATGTGCTATGCCGCTTTCCCAATTATTATAGTTTCTTGAGTGCCGGGACATTACTTATTCTCTTTTTTTTTTAAAGCCAGGATTTCGTTTTGCTAACTTTTTCGCTCCGCAGGCTGTTACCCTTAGTACCCTTCCGTGCCGGCGATCCGCAAACTGGTTTTATAGATCAGTGGTTAGGGCGCTCGGCTACTTCACAGTGCCCGGGTTTGAACGCGACCGCGGCGGCCCGTGTGCTGTGCGTTGTCAGTGCGCGTTAAAGATACCCAGGTGGTCGAAATTGTTCCGGAGCCCTCCACTACGGCACCTCTTTCTTCCTTTCTTCTTTCACTCCCTCCTTTACCCCTTCTCTTACGGCGCGGTTCAGGTGTCCGCCGAGATGTGAGACAGATAGTGCGCCATTTCTTTTCCCCGAAAACCGATAATAATACTAATTGGTTTTTGGGGAAAGGAAATGGCGCAGTATCTGTCTCATATATCGTTGGGACGCCTGAACCGCGCCGTAAGTGAAGCGATAAAGGAGGGAGTGAAAGAAGAAAGGAAGAAATAGGCGCCGTAGTGGAGGGCTCCGGAATAATTTCGACCACCTGGGGATCTTTAACGTGCACTGACATCGCACAGCACACGGGCGCCTTAGCGTTTTTCCTCCATAAAAACGCAGCCGCCGCGGTCGGGTTCGAACCCGGGAACTCCGGATCAGTAGTCGAGCGCCCTAACCACTGAGCCACCACGGCGGGCCCCAAAAAACCAATGTTTTGCCCCCAAAAACCAATGCATTGTTTTTCAGGGCGTTACCGTGGCTCATAGCCTGCCACACAGGAGCATGATCGTTCGCAATTTTAGCATCGTTGATGGTCTATAATAGCACGCCGAAGTGACCGCGAAACGGTCTGTATCGAGGTTAGGAAACTAGATGGGCGATTGCAAGTGTCACCATTGTGTCGCCGTCGATGTATTAAGGCGGACATACCTCAGCTAAGGGCTCGAGACGTAGTGTAATAACTCATGTACTGGGCTTCCCATAGCATCAGCATGTTACCTGTAGCATATGCATGTTACCTGCGTAATACTATTACCCAATGGACACATTATGCACGCTTATATTTCGTACAGTACACAGTTTAAACATGAGCATCGCACCTGTATCGAGCTAGTTTATACAGTGAAGGAGCAAAAAAAATCTCTCTAAAATATGACTCATTATGAAGTCGCACTGCGCCGATGCCATAGAATGCGTTTTCACCGTGAAAAAAGCGAACTGATATACTAAAGACAGTAAACAAGCTCAGTAAAATTCGAGACAATGTTTCGACAGCGCACAGAGTGAATTATTTAGCGAAGGAACGAAACAAGCTTCATAAAACTGACTAATTATGAAGTCTTGCCGAGCCAACTCTATAGAGTCTGTTTTGACTGCGAACGGAGCGAGTTCACGAGTGAAGGCGCGAAACAAGCTGTACAAATTTTGACTCGTTTTGAAGTTTCACGGATCCAATTCTGCAGAATTTGGTTTAACTTCGAACGGAGAGAGTTCATATAGCAAAGGCAAAAAAAAAGAGCTAAAGAATTTGACACATTATGAACTCTTATTGAGCCAATTCTCTGCAATCCCTGTGGAATGCGCACAGCGATAAATTTTATATTAAGGTCTCGTTAAAGAGTAAATTGACTTTTTAATGAGCTAGCTTGATAAGCAGCGAGTTCCTATGAAGATCCTTTACAATCATTAGGCTCCTTACACATGTTCAAAAGAAACTCGGCATCCATTTCTGTAAGGGTATAGCCGCATGAACAAGCTGTTCCGCCTCCGAAACCGTCACTTCGTGCTTTCAGTAGCTGTGCAATTGCGAATCCGTGTGTAGCGATACCGCATTACTCATAAGTTAAGGTGCGTGGGGATTATTAACAGAAGCGCCCGAGACTGAACCACGAACGAAAAAGCAGGACGACTTGCGCTCCTGCATATCACTACTGTAGATTGTGCAGTGGACAGACGTACGAGCGGACAACGCTTACCGTCGGTCCGTGTATTACATGTGCTCTTGGCGCTACTCTTGAAGTTCACTCCGGAAAGCGCAGTTTTCGTGGACCATATTCGGAATAAAACATCGAGACAGTCAGTAAAAGTGAGCTCGCAAGCCAGCGCTGAATCTCCTGCTTCTAACTGGCAGTGTTTTCGTAGGCAATGTCCGCCAAGCCAATTATAGCTAGGGTTGATGTCTTGTTATCTTAGGTGCGTTAGTCGCATTCTTAGCTGTCACGGCTCCATTTTTTGGATAGAATTCTCGCTTCTGGAAGGCTTGAAGGTTGCTATTTTGCACTTCTGCATTAGTATGACACTTTAAAAATGCAGCCGAATATAATCTATAGAAGGATGTCTCTGGTCCCTGGGGCTGGAGGGGCAAAGACGGCTAGCGCCGCCCTAATCGCCTGGCCGAGACCGATTAAAAAAGTGATGCTAGCAGTATCTTTAGCCTTTCCTAGAATGTGAGACGAACCCCATCTGGTAAGGAGCTTCTCAAGAGAATTCCCGCAGTTA
Source organism: Amblyomma americanum (assembly GCF_052857255.1). Lineage (NCBI taxonomy): Eukaryota > Metazoa > Arthropoda > Arachnida > Ixodida > Ixodidae > Amblyomma > Amblyomma americanum. Next base: position 108,951,053 of record NC_135503.1, read on the forward strand.
TCGCTTGAAAGGTATGCTGCGTATGAGGTAAAGGCTTGATGAAATTTCGTTTTGCAGCGCTAAAATTTCCTCCATTCTGTGCTGCCTACAATACTCTGTGCCCGTTTAAGTACATGGTGGTTAGCACGTGCAAACTAGAGCTTAAACGTAGACGGGTTCTTCTCGCCGCTTGCTCGCCCACTGTCTTGGCCTTGTGCGAGTTTAACAGTGTCAGTGTACTAATGAAGAGAGCATGTTGTCCGGTCGTGCTGATGGGTAGCAAACATCTTTGCACTGCCAAGTATATTCCCGCTTTTTTAATCAACATGTCAGCACTGCAGTGGGCCCAGTATCACTGCCTCTGAGCTCCTGCATCAGATCTCTTTGTAAATTCAGCCACGTAGATCTGATACGTATTGTATACACGTAAGACGCGGCGTGCTTGCATAATACTGAATTAATGATAAAGGGCGCATTGAGCGAACTAAACAAAGCAAAATTCTCTACGTGTACCCGTGCTCTACCCCGAGACACGCAAACGCCTGTTAGATAATATAGTGTGGCAGAGCGAAACAGTTGTTCATAAAAGAAACCGTAAGATGTAAACAGGATGTGTATATCAAAATTTCTGAGGGGAATATACGAGACGTTTCAGATTTTAAAAGCAGGAACTTACACAAAGTGGGGAAGCGATTATCATCATCAATACACCTCCCCGCCAGCTCAGTTAAACAAGTGGCTCCAAGACACCGGGTGTTTGAAACAGTTACTCTTTCTATTTGGGCTCATTAAAATGAGAACTGTCTGTTGCAGGCACGAAATTAACAAGAACTTTACTTTTTATGAGTACGGCGGTGGTTATAACTTTATGAACGCTAGCAGCTCGACGGGTGAGTGGACTGCACCATATAATCTCCACTTCTTTATGCTTATAGAGTGCTGTAGAGAAATGGCCCTGGAAGAAAATTGAACAAATGTTTTTCCTGTGTGATTATTGGTTCAGATGGTAGCTTTTGCATTGAAATTAATCGAAAATGGGCCATTTTGAGCAGAAATAAATATTTTACTCAATATTACCTCACCTGCTGCATCTAGCAGCCGTGTTCAGAAAACCACCTCACGATGGAACGCGAGTTTTTTTCTGGAACGCCCTTGGTAATCACATTAGCTAGTCGTCGTCCTCACAAACGCAGGCATTTTACATGTTCTCGCTTTCGTGTGCAGTAAGCATTTTTCACTTGTCTCATGTCCAAGCAAGCCTACCCAAGCGTGAAGTCGTGCCTGGGAGGATACACTAAGTGAAATTAAGGATCGACCAATGCACACTACCTTTAAGGTCAAGCGCACATAGGTACACATGTACAATTTCCACACAAGGCATTTAGTCTCTTAGGACAGCCCCCGCGGTGGCTCAGTGGCTATGGAGCTCGGCTGCTGACCCGAAATACGCGGGTGCCTTCTCGGCCGCGGTGGTCGAATTCCGATGGAGGCGAAATTCCAGAGGCCCGAGTACTGTGCGATGTCAGTGCAAGTTAGAGAACCCCAGGTGATCGGAACTATCTGGAACCCTTTACTACGGTGATTATCATAGCCTGAGCAGCTTTGGGAGGTTCAACTGTAATAAACCAATAAACCAAACCAGTGTCTTAGAACCCTTAAAACGTGGTCTTGGACAAAAGTATTACGGCCACCACGTTCAGCTCCAGCGAAATGAATGTTCCTAGATTGCTCCTATAGAGGATAATTCAAAACACAAGTCAAGCGGGAACCTCCTCTACCGCAAGAAGAAACCTTCAGCTAGCATTTCAAGGTCATTAATACTGCCGTAATAGATCTGTTATACGGCTGAAGCGAAAAGGCTTTGGCCTTAAGACTTGTCCAAAACTGTACTTTGTATCAAGCAAGGCTAATGCCAGTCAGATTGCAACTGGTTGGGACTGGTGTCCTGGTGTAGTCTTTGCTAAGTCGTATTGTTCTCTGTGATGACGTAAGACGATTACTGTCGGAAATTAAACTTTCGAATGTCAGTTGCTGGACTGAGGTTCATGAAGAAAACGAATTGTCTTGTGTTGTTCTCTGGGAAAAATGCTTCGTGAGGGATGGGATTCTAGCTTAATATGCAGGATTTATATTTTTGGACGTGTTCAGATGTAAAGTGTTGTTGTTTGATTTTCTTTAAGGTGGACCTTCTGGCGGTTATATATTCACATATTTTAATGAAGGCTGCACCGTGGTAAATGTTCTCTCTGTGGACTTTGAAGTGCATGGTAAGTGTCCATGCACTACTCCAGAACATGAAGAACGGTGCACATGAATGTTTAAAAACTACTTTATTATTTTTAATGTCTATAGAGTTAACATCGCTGTAATGCCAGTTTGGAAGGCTTTAGTAGTTTTTATTTTTGCTTGCAGCCACTGCGTTGACATTGCGGTTTTAGTGTTCGTCTGCTGACCTAAGGTCACGGGTTCGATCCTGACCGGCGGTCTCTTTTGGTGGAGGTGAAATGCAAAAAACTCCCGTATGCTATGGAAAGTCAGCGCACGTTGAGGAACCGCAGGTGATTTAAATTAATTCGGGGCCATCTATAAGGACTTCCCTCTCCCTCTGTTAGTAGCTCTATTAGGACTGCCATGTGTTGCTTCGGGGCGTTAAGATCCATATACCACTATTTTTTGTGCCTAATTTGTCCCTTAAAGGGCACCTCAGTTGCACTGCGGCAGCTTTTTCTTGGTCTGAAAGTGCCAAATTAATCTGAGTATATATCATAACGGTCTATGCGGAAACGGACCAAAAGGGGATGATAAGTACGCCCTCCTGGCGGCTAACTTCGCTGCTACAACCATTAGTCCTTTTCAAATCAATTCAATTCAATTTATTTCGCATTTTTTACACGAGTACAAAAATGCGAGGGCAAGCAACAAAAAGCTGATGATTACCAGCTTGACGAAGGTTGCTTCCCTTATATTCGACAGGTTGAAGGGCGCTAACATACAACTTCTCATTAAACAATTAAAGGTGTCTGCATTCAAAGCAGAGATCACTTATACGTATGTTGTAGACATTCTTATTGGACACAATCAAACTCACATATTACAAGCAATAAGACAACAAATAACATTATTGGACATACATTGGTGCATATTTCACACACTGCAATGCTAGTCAACCACTTGGCATGTCATGTTACCATAATAAAGATAATAAAAAACGCATCTTGTTTATTTTGCTGTAACCTCACAGCAGAAAAAAAATAAACAAAATTACATAAGACTTGATACAATGAAATGTTAGGTAAACCAAATAAAACCACCACTAAACGAAGGACACAGAAATTATCAATACAATCGCAACAAATTGTCATTGAGGACCGGAAGTTAATTACATTGCTAGGCTAGGTTGCAGGATCTGTTCTAGAAATGAGATATTTTTTCCAGTCTTTTCTTGAGATATTCTTTATATCTATATTTACATCGTTTAAATTAATTAACAGTTTTGGAAGACGATTTGCTATCCTCTTGCACCCTTGGTTAGTTCTAGAAAATGGCAGCGTCCAACTATGTTTCTGATGTTGTAGGAAAGTTGCGATGTTTCTGTGAGATCGCACAGTGTGAGAAAGTAGTTGAGAGAATTTTTTAAGCTGTGTTTGTGTTTTAGCAAAAGGTTTAATTCGTATATATGCTTGACTAAACGCAGAGTAATTCATAGTGCTGTGACATACCGTCCAACAGAGTACAGCCATTAATCTGACGAGAACAACGTAGAGGTACAACTGTCCGTACAGAGAGAGAGCAACAGCCGTCTTTGGATGAACAGCCCAAACAAAGAACATGCTCCCGTGACGGGGATCAAACCGGCCACTTTTCCGTTCAGCCTCGGGCATGCTTTCCACTAAGATACCACTGCTTTCTCTTTGAACATGGCATTTATTAAAGAGATATATTGTAACCCTATAGTTTGTACGTTGTCCAGGGTGGCTAGTCTAGCAGTGCTGTTCGAGGAACTAGAGGGTATTAAAAGAGCTGTCTTAGGGCTTAGGTTTGGGAGTAGTTGAAGCAAGTAGAGTGTTACTGGGCGGGTACAATGCTATCGTATATAAATGGACCGGCCGAGAACGCCAAAGCGCTCAGTCTAGTCACATGACCAGCGCATCTGCCGACTCGCACACCTCCCGTTGTCTCATGACGTCCCCTGTCCTGTCGATCAACCAGCTCTCGGGCATGCAGCGTTCTCTCATGACGTCACAAACCCTCACGACTAGTAAGGAAATTTTATGACAGACAACGTGGAGGCTAACGAAAAGAGTTCAGCTTAAGGTAATGATAACGCAGCGAGCCATGGAAAGAAAAATCATAGGTGTGACGTTAAGAGACCGGAAGCGGGCAGAGTGGGTGAGGGAACAAACGCGGGTTAATGACATCCTAATCGAAATCAAGAGAAAGAAATGGGCTTGGGCAGGGCATGTAATGCGAAGGCAAGATAACCGCTGGTCCTTAAGGGTAACGGAGTGGATTCCGAGAGAAAGTAAGCGTAGCAGGGGGCGGCAGAAGGTTAGGTGGGCGGATTAGATTAAGAAGTTTGCAGGCAAAAGTTGGATGCAGCTGACAGGGTTAATTGGAGAAACATGGGATTGGCCTTTGCCCTGCAGTGGGTGTAGTAAGGCTGATGATTATGAATGGCAGCAGTAGGGCAGCTAGACGGTATAGTGGCAAGCTTTCTCAGGGGGCGAAGACCTGATCAAGGAATGTCAAAGAAAGCCTCTAACCACAGAAATGGGATAGAGCTAGGAGACTCCGTTTTATACATAGTAGGCAATTTTGCCAAAACTAGCGCGCCTGTTCGAGCAATCCAAGTCCACGCCCAACAAATAGTTCGCCTTAGAAACAAACTGAACATCAGCATATTTCGTTGCGACAGATCTTAAGTGACTTGAGGGTAATCTCCTAGCTGGACTTCGCTTTACCTCTTGCCATATTTTTGTCCTTAAGCTGATCAAGATTTACAGAAGTAAGAATGACTTTGGCCGTCTGTTACACAACTGGTAGGGCGAATTGCCCTTACTTCGTCTGTGTCTAAAAAGTAATTCACATTCAGCGAAAATTATAGACAGAGGGTCTGAGTACTGAGAGCTTTACAGCTTCTACCATTATTTCAGTGCTACCATTTCATTTTATACCGCTCTTTGTTTACGTCCAAACAATCACCGAGGCGAACGATACGCGGCGGAGTAATAAGATTTCGCGGGCGAACTACTTCCACGCCCTCCTCAGCGTTGCCTGCTATGCATGAAACGGAGTTCATAAGCGTAAGACAAATGACGTAAGGAAGCATGTGGTCACGCGCCAAGCAGCGACCGCGTTGGAGGATGAACAGGCTAAAGACGTGCGAAGACCTGGATGAGGTTTTTCCTGTTTGGATCTGCACCAAATCCTGGCCAATCCTCACCGTGGGCATGTGCCATGGTATTTGAGGCAACAGCAACAACGACCGGTGCCATTACGTGAGGTGCCATTACAACAACAACAACAACAACAACAACAACAACAACAACAACAACAACAACAACAACAACAACAACAACAACAACAACAACAACAACAACAACAACAACAACAACAACAACAACAACAACAACAACAACAACAACAACAACAACAACAACAACAACAACAACAACAACAACAACAACAACAACAACAACAACAACAACAACAACAACAACAACAACAACAACAACAACAACAACAACAACAACAACAACAACAACAACAACAACAACAACAACAACAACAACAACAACAACAAAACAACAAAACAACAAAACAACAAAAACAACAACAACAACAACACCAACAACACCACCACCACCACCACCACCAACAACAACAACAACAACAACAACAAAGTTCTCTTGGCCACCTGCTCCATTTCCTCCAGTCCCCCAGCAATCATCTCTAGATGGGTTGGAATGGGTATCATTTCAACCGCAACAATATTTGGTGCAGGTGCAGGGTTCCCCGCCTCGCATCCTCTGGCCCTTCGTCGCTGCCGGCCGCTTAGCATCTTAGCCACCACTCAGGTCTGAAGCCAGCGTTATGCGCACTCAGGAGGCTCGCACACAATCTCCTGGACAACAAAGTGTTTGACAACGCCTGCAGTAACACAGGACGTTTACCGGAGAATCTGAGGACGATGTTGTAGACCGGCCTACGCATTACCAATGAATTAGGAAACATATCCGCCGGGACCCGAATGTTCAGGTGATCAATGTAGTAGTTTTGCTCGCCGGGACCACCCTGCTGTGGTTTGAAAACCATGAGGATAGCTTGACCACTTGGACTCAGTTTGTGGACGAAATTACTAAGTATGTTGGCGATAATACGGGTAAGAAGAAAAGAGCCGAGCAGACACTTGCACAAAGAGCAAAGGTCCCGGATGAGACATGCATGAAATACATCGCAGAAGTGTTCGGACTCTGCTCGCTTGCCAACCGGAATATGCCTGACGAGGGCAAGGTGGACCACCTCTTAAAACGGATTGCAGAATACATTTATAGCTTTTTAATCACCAAAGAAAGCCTTGCCTGTCATGTCTACTTGCTACAGGTGAGCAAGGGAAGTTCCACTACAATCTATAGAAGCAGCGATGAGTTCCCACGGAGCTGCTGTGCCCATAGCCTATGTGTTATTCTCTTGTTACCTTTATGGTGTCTGAAAAGCGCATTGTCTGCCGGAAGCATGGAATCAAATCCCTATCCCAACCCCCAACAAGTTTTAGAAATCAGGAAGGTAAGTGTGGACGTCAGTGACATCAAAACAACAAGCCCCTTAAAATACCTATATTCTGAACATTCAGATATATTGCGCATGGAGTAAACACGGTGAAATTGAGTTCATTTGCTCGTCCTCATTTTCTTTTATCTGCTCGCCTTCATTCCTAAAGAGAGTGTCCCATATAGATTTATTAGCTTCCATGTTGGGCAGTTCCCCGCACTATTACCTGAAGCCACCTGTCCGTTTTTTTGAAATAAATATTGTTGGAGTAATTCCGCAAAAAAATGTGAAAGAGGACATTCTAACTTGGATTATGTTTGTTAGAATCAGGCAGGAAGGCGACTGCAACGGGTGTATTAACATTAAAACCCCGTGTGTGCTGCTAAACTAAGGTTACCTATACAAACAGTACACGATTGCCTTATTCCTTGCAGAGCGTGACAATACTGCAGAGGTAGAAGATCCGGCAAGACATGTAAAACCGTACTGCAGTATATGGGTGAAGCACAACTCCGCAGCGGCAAGTACAGCTTGTGAACATTACTTCAATGAGTACTGTGACCAAACAACTGTTTACGAAGACTACACCCCGGAGAAATACGGCGAACTACGAACAATACAGCCTCAATTGTAGAAGACCGCCAAAAGTGTTTTTTTCCTTGGTGCAAAAGCTTTGAGTTACCATCCTCAATTAGTACTCCGCTAAAATGTGTTATAATTTTTGAGCACTAGGCTCACAAAAACTTGGTTAGAAAGTACCTCACTACTCAACCCCACCTGCGTCGGTAATGCAGCATCCGCAATGGTGCCGGAGTGGCTATGGAGTTAAAAGGCTTAGCCTTTAGTTGAAGGAACAAATTCCGGTCGCAGCGTCCGCATTTAGAACGTTGTGACGTTAAGACAAGGCCTTGCGCTGCGCGATGTCAGTGCACACAGAACCCCAGAAGATCGAAATGAAAGCGGAGCCCTCCATTACGGCGTCCCTATAGCTACGAATGCAGCTTTTGGACGTTAAACACCCAATATACCTTAAAGGGTCACTGGCAACGTATTGAAGCTAGCATGTACCAATAGAGCACCGTATTTTAATGAAAATGAGGCTGTCTCCGGAAACAAAGCTTCTATTAGCTAGAAAAGATGAAAATATTAAATATGGGTATCTTCACCAGTGCCTTTTTCCCTCGGGCAAATTGTCGTGACATCAAAACATTTTTAGCCCGAGTCCCTTTCGCTAGGCTACACCACCGTTCGCTTTCAGATATTAAACATGGAGTGTTTTATCGTTACTGACATCACAGATTTTATGAAACAGGAAAGTAAAAGATTGGTCCATTTTAAACACGTGTCGCCGCGGTGGCTCAGTAGTTATGGCGCTCGGCTGCTGACCCGAAAGACGCGTTCGATTCAGGCCGCGGCGTTCGAACTTCGATGGAAATGAAATTCTAGACTCGTGTGCTGTGCGATGTCAGTGCACGTTAAAGAACTCCAGGTGGTTGAAATTTTTGGAGCCCTTCACTACGGTGTCCTCCTAGCCTGAGTCGCTTTGGGCCGTGAAAACCAATAAAGCAATAAACAAACCATTTTAAACGCAGTTTTCTCAACAATAAAAACGTGCTTCTGTGCTGAACAAACACTGATACAGCAAAAAGCAGCTGTAACAAGATTTTATGGCATTCTGAGTGTCCCTTTTAGCTTACAAGATAATTTACATGCGTGTACGACAAAACCCTCGCACTACTGACGAACAATTTACCATCTCTTCGTCGAACTAAGGTGTAATCGTTGAATGCATAAAAAGAAGGTCGTAGCAAATTTGCGAACGGCTGACCGAAGGCGCTAACCACACTATTTTAACGGGTGCCGGGCATGTTCCTTAGCTGCTGAATGTGCCCGTCGACTTTGCCTGTTTCTCGTCTTCAAGCTGGACTGCAGCGTGCTTGGTATCTTGGTGTACGCGGCTCGTTTTGGCGGCTCGATAGCGCTGCCGCTACGCACCAAGATGTTTTCTTCCACCTCAGCAGCGCGCCTGGCTTCCCTCGCCACCTCTGCTGCTTTACGCGCTGGCTCGTTCAACCGCTTCTCTTTTTGCACTTGGAAGTGCGCTCAGCCATCGCCACCTAGATAAGAAGACATGTGAATGGCCACGTGAGATCTGTGCAGTGCGATCGGCCTTAAAGTACAGGTATCTAATTTTGGTGGCATATTTCTTCTCTACAATGATGCGGAAGACAATTTTAAGCACGAGTCACCATGTGGCATTCGCCTACGGACACTATATAATTCATAATAAATTTTTTCTGTCACACTGTATCGATTTAGTTTGAACAGCCGAACGAGGACTGTGACGTCAATGTGTGGTTTTATGTCACGTGAGGCATGAAAAACCGTCGATATAATCGCTGCTCCGTCGTTTCAATTCACTACAGTGCTGAAACAAGCCTTCCTCATGAGCCTGAATAACAAAGAATGTAGAATCAGCGATTACATTGCAGTTTTTATGCCTCACGTGACAAATAACCGCACTTCGACGTCACAGTCCTCGTTCGGCTGTTAAAGCCGAAACCGAAACAGTGCGAGAAAAAATTCAATTTTAAGTTATTTATCGGTCGTAGGAGAATACCAGGTGGTAATCCATGCATAATAGTGCCTTATGCATCATTGCAAACTAGAAAACACGCACCCAAAAGTTAGGTGTCTACACTCTTTTAAGGTCAGCTTCACCGCCCCGGATGAGTGGTTTGTTACTGATGCAGGAAATTTGACAATGTGAAGCGTGTTGTTCATTCGGGTTATTTGTATGGTGCCTAAAAACCCTAAACCGGCTTTTTCGGTGTTAGATTGGTTGGTACTTGTAAAATTACGATATCAAGAACCTCACAAAGTTCCGTAAATAAACAACATGGGTTTTTTTAACGGAAGAGAAAAAAACGCTGATACAAGCAGCAGCAAGACATTTTTAAACATTGTTAATAATATAGTTCCATAAAGTAGCAAGTATATGTCTGCTGTGTTACTAATAAACCAATTCATATGGAATAATTACTACTTTTATGCCCCCTTTTTAAATAAATGCGGTGAGCAATAATATTATTTGAAAGAGCAGCTAAAAAATAAGGACAATTAGAACTGCGTCAATCATAATAGGTCACTCAGTGGTACACATTAGATGAAGAAAACCATCATCATTATCATCATCAGCCTGAATACACGCACTGCAGGGCAAATGCCTCTCCCATGTCTCTCCAATTAACCTCGTCTTTTGCCAGCTGCGCCCACCCTCTGCCTGCAAACTTCTTAATCGCACCCGCCCGCTTACCTTCTCTTGGAATATAATTCGTTACCCCAATCACAGGAACTACAAAGCATGAACTACAAGTCATGAAAACGACATGACTACATATAAACAAGCGGTGTAATTGTCCGTGTAAGAAGTTCCGAGCAGCAAGGACGCTGTACTGAACATTGCAAGCAACTGGATGTGCGCCAGAAATTTACTTAGGGTGCAGGTGAAACGTTTGTCTGAGCAAACGACTCATAAAAAAATTAGCTGTGTAAACAATAAATAATTAAGTACCTGCACTGCCACAAGCAGGTTTCAGAAAAAGTTGCACCGTAAAAGGTTTACTCTAATGCTACGAACTCAAGAAAGACTGTGCAACAATTATCTCCCTAACTCCCAGGTAACCCGAATTCGTATTAATGAGGAAGAAAGATTTCGTTATATTGTCCTCACTAACACGGAAAGTGAAAGCATTATAGCTGAGCAGAAACGCAAGAAATGAAGTTGTGAGGAGCATTCGCAAAACAGACGAGAAACGGCATTCCTTAAACTACTTCTTCATTACTCATTACTAGCCAAAATAGAGAATGGAAGAAAGAAAGAATGCGGTGATTTTAACAAACTTCGTACATGCGCTTCCACCTGACGGGCACAAAAATACAATAGCATGTTTCGCAAATAGGCGCGCAACGAATTGCATGAAGATCCAACACGAGGCGAACGGAGGAAAGCGGCAGGCGCTCTTAAATGTGCTCGCAAGCTTCAAAACCACTGGGGTTGTTTTCGAAACAATAACCACTACACAAAATACACTTAACGCTCGCAGCTTAGTTTATGAAGCAACTTCTTTCGCACATTCCTGAAGAGTTATGCGTAGACGAGCTTATTGGCGCACGGTCGGACTCTGCCGATGTGGTCAGGCTCTGTTTCGTCTCCTCTCGCGCTTATTTATCAGTACTATGTTACTTACCTGGCAGCGCAAGTGCTTCTACGATCGTCAAAGAGGAGATTGGCGCACCAAGGATTTTCTTCCGTTATTCGTTCTCTTCAATAGCCGCCAGTCATTCTACTCATTCTCGCACAGTACGGCTTGCGGCCTCCGCTGGATGCGCGAATAGGCCTAACGGCAAACCGACTCGTTCTCTTGCTGTGGGGTATTCCTTGCCCAAAACTTGACACTGGTGATATATGCGAAGATGCACGACACACCCATTTGTTGATCACATGTCATAATTTTCGCCAACAGGCTGTCCGTCAACTTCATCGCAGTCGTTCCCGCCCACTAGACCTTCTGATTGACTCGCTTGCAATTCTGCGGAAAGTATGACCCTCTTTAGTGTTAATGCACAAAGCGTCGTCAATAAACAGGCAGAAGAGAGGGCGTTGCTCTGCTTGTACGATCAGATCTTAAGGTTGGTCTTTTGCCTAGTCCACCGGACACGGAATCCGTTTGGTGCAAATTCATCATCTTCTCAAAGTGCTCCATCGCTCTTTGTGCCTTCTATAGCCTGCCCGCATTTCCTATCGACAACTTATTAATCTGTATCAGTTCATGTTTGAAAGCAACTTCGGTGCCTCTGCATGCATTGATGATTTTAATCCCCCTGGTATTCATTGGCCATCCCTAAATGCTACTGGTAAGGACATTTCCATTTGCACTGAGCTATTGAATATTTCTACAACCTTCGGCCTTTCACAAATTGTCGATGGTGCAACTCGGAATGACGCATTGCTGGACCTAGTTTTCCTTAGTTATGATCTCGCAGCCAAAGGTGAGAAATGTGAAAAAAAAATAGACGGTATCTCGGATCATAAAGCAGTCCTAGTTTCGATTACTTGTCCTATTCAGAAGCCGTGCTATGTCTTCACGTCCTTTCCAGGTTTCAACAGTGCTGACGATGTTTCTATGACTGACTGTCTTGCTGATTGTTTCGATGAATTTTAAGTACTTGGTAGTGACGTTGATGCTTCGGTCACTTTTTTTAGAGCACTGTTAAAATCTGCATTAGTCGTCTTGTCGCTGTTAAAACTAAGAAGAAAAACATAACCGCTCCCTGGATTAACCAGGAAACCATACCCAGTTTTTCTGGGCAAATACATTTTTTAGCCGGAAACCATTTATGAACGAAACTTTTTTGTATAATGTAATGTTTTACTATAACAATCAAGATATCAGCACATCACGCGACGGAAGTCTCGTATTCTTTTTCTCTATTCACGTTTTTGCTATCGTCAAAAGCCTTCTTCATTGGTTTTCTATGGCAGTCTTAAGTTCATTGCTATCGGTACAAACACATTAAAAGAAAGAATTTGCTACATATCACTATAATTGACAATTACCTTCAATATTTCTTTACCAGTGTTGTACAAATGTCAAAATTTCAGAATTTTTGCACAAGAAAGCTGGACTTGTCTGCATTTGTGCGTCGCATAAAATAAGTTCAGATAATTGAGATCATTTTCTAATTCTGAAAGCATTGCCCATGTTAACAAAGCGAAGCAGGAGCTGCTTGTTTTGAAAACTTCTGCAGAAGATTTTTATTTCCGTGCTAAACTGCAAAATTTACTGTCACCAAAGAAAATAAAAATTGGTCCACAATGCTTCCTAAGGATACCCTATTGAATTCATTTACTGTTAATGAACAATTAGTTAAGAACCACAAGGGCATTTCAGATGCTTTTAACTCATTACTTCCGTCTGTTTTTCAAGCATGACAATTTAGTGACTCCATCATTACTCTACGCTTAATATTCTTCAAATGATGATACGACAGTTTCCTTGGAGGGTGTTCTGAATATGATACTGAATTTGGATGGGAAGAAATCAAGAGGGCCTGATGGAAACCCTAATGCATTCCTCTTTAAATATTCATTATAGACGTCTCGTTATCTACATATTCTGCTTACTAAATCTCTTCTGGTATCGTTCCTATTTCCTGTAAATTGATTGACGCGCTGCTGTTGGTGAAGCCTGGAAATAAGCAACATCTTGACAACTACAGGCCTATATCGCTTACATCGTCATTATGTAAAATGATTGAACACATCATGGAGGCGAAATTCTAGAGGCCCGTGTGCTGTGCGATGTCAGTGCACGTAAAAGAACCCCAGGTGGTTGAAATTTCTGGAGCCCTTCACTACGGCGTCCCTCACAGCCTGAGTCGCTTTGGGACGTTAAATCCCCCATAAACATAAACATCACCGACACACATCACACACTTTCTTGAAACGAATAACGTTTTATCTAATGTCCAGCACGATTTTAGGCGACGTTTTAGCGCATCTACCCAATTATCGGAATTCGTGCATGACATTGCTCATAATTTGGACTGTGGTTGCCAAATTGACGCGCTTTTCATTGATTTTTCAAAAAGCTTTTTACAATGTTTCATTCTAAGTAGTTCAAATTGAATGTCATATTGAAGAATTCAGCCTTAGTTACTTGGATCTTTAATTTTCTCCCTGAGGGTTTGCAGTTTGTTAACTACAGTTTAGTCCCAGTCTTTCGTCGCCGCCATAACATCTGGTGTGACACAAGGCTCGATCTTACGACCTTTGCTATTTCTATTGCATATTAATGACCTTTCTTGTGACATCAACTCGAAAATTCACATATATGATGGCGATTGTGTTTTGTATGAGATCATTCAGTCTTCAGATGATCCTTTTTGCAGTAATGAATCATTTTCTAGCTTCTGTACGTAGTGTGAAAGTTGGAAAATGAATATTAATTTCCATAAAACGGTTGACATCACATTCATTATTACTTCATCAGTTTTTGATTACTTTTTTGACAATATATCCCTTCGAAAGATGTCCGAGTACCAGTATCTAGATAATATTTTTACCTCCAACTTATCATGGTCCGAACATACTCACTTCATTGGTAATACAGCACGAAAGAAATTAGGCTATCTTAGACGAACATTAACCCAGGTTCCAAACGAAACCAGGTTACTAATGTATAAATCTATAATTCGTTCAATTTTTCCCTATGGTTATTTTGTGTGGAAACTTTACAAGGTAACTGCGATTAAGAATAAGGCCCTCCAAAGCAAATCAGTCCAATTCATATGTGATAAATATCGCCGTGATCTTTCATCCCCTACAGCCCTCGAATCATTACAAACAACTACCCTCGCCTCCCTGGCAACTGGCAGCTTTGAAATTTTTGAACTGTGTCTTTCATTCGCTCTACCGACCCTCAAGCGACAGGTTCATCACGAGTGTCATACCATCGTCAAGAAGTGGTCATAATCTTAATCTCTCACCTTACTTTGCTCGCACCAATGCGTTTAAATACAGTTTCCTTCCATGTAACATTGAACATTGGAATACATTTCCCGGTTCTGTGCGTTCCCTCCCGATAAATAGAATTATGCATGCCATAACTGATTCATAACCTCTTTATTTACTGTTCTGACGCTCCTATGTGTAGTGTTCCCTATGTTTTCAACTTTGGTGTTTTAATTCTTGCTGCCATGCCTTATAGTCTCATAATTTTGACTGCAGTTACAATGTTTTGCATATTTTCAGTCCTGCTATAGACCCTGCAGGGGTCTGCAGTATGTAAAAGTAAATAAATAAAAAAGAAAAATCAAACAAAAAAAATGGTAGTATTCTAACGTCTTAAACTGAGTAGGACATGAGAACGCACTTGAGAAAACACCACCTCAAAGGCAAACGCATGCAAGATCTTATCTTAAGACTTTAGTTCGGTCTAGTTCGTGAATAGACATCGTAAATGGAATACAACGGCTCAAGAAAACGGAGACAAGAACACGCAAAAGACAGGACAGCGGCGCGCGCTGAGGGGGAGGGGGTGCCAGTCCGGGCGTTGACGGAGCAGCGCGCAATGTCTTCGCCACTGGCGCTCCGTCAAAGGACAAAGGTTGAGGCTTCACACATACCTTTTGTTTTACATCTTTGCTAGTGAAATAGTGCTTTCCTGCTAGAGAGAAAACATTACTCAAGAGAGTAAACGTAGATCGAATGACACAATCTGCTATGGCGTAGCCTTGTTTTCCACCACATAGCTGCGCGTTTCGTTCTGTCACTGTCGAGAGATAAAGGATAAGCTGAGAGCGCATGCGCGTGAAGTTTAAGCTGTCAGCATCAGCACTGGGGAGACTCGCAGAGCGGATATATTTAGAGGAACGACCACCTTCTGTTGAATGTGCCTTGCGCACCAGGTTGAACATCAGATAATTTCTACCTTCTCTTTTGTATTGCTTCTGGGGCACGTGACAATCCTTCATCGTCTCTTGACTTCTTAGCTCCGATGATGGTCATGATGATTATGCGAAACATGCTTTCCATCCAATTAGAAGATTGTCTCGTTTGTCAGGAGCCCTCGGTCAAGTTCGATCGCTGTGCTATCTTCTTTCTTTCGCAATCGCCCTTGTTAGTATAGGTGTATCTAAATGGCCAGGTTACAAACTACTCTGAGAACTCAGGAATTGCCTCTCCAAAGCAAATTTTCGTTGCTTTTGAACGATATGTGAAAGAGCATATTTTTTAGGGCTGTCTCTTCGCATCGCGGGAAGCATCCTCTGTCGAAGTGCGTCTCAGATATCAGTGCTGTTAGATATCAGCCAACTTCCAGTCTTCAGAAACAAGTCTTCTTCTATCTGTGCCTGCGACACGGTCACATCAAAGAGTTGTGCCCTGTATCCCAAGACGCTCTTCCCAAGCCACCAGCAGACGGTCTTCCCTCCTTCAGGTGCCCGTTTTGTAAGACAAGCGACCACGATATCACTTATTTTAAATGCCCTTGAAAGAAACGTCGTCCGGTGGCTACCCCTACTCAGGCTGGAGTCAAGACTTCCAACCGCTTTGCTGCTCTGTCGGAAGACACAGATAAGGATGGTACTAAATTCCCGCCAGCAACATAGCTTTCACCTTCTCGTATACGCCCTTCTTATGCCTTTGTTTCGAAGCCAAGTTCGCGTATCCACCGGAAAAAAGAAGATGAATTTCCTCCGATAATCTCATCTATGCCTGATGAGATCTCTGTCGTCGATGACGTGGTCGCCAAAGTTCGTCAACAACTTGACCACGTCGCTGTCTCTTACTACTATGTCTGTATCGATCACCTGGTAACCCTGTTGGTCAAGTGCCCACTTTACCTAATGTGCACAGTCATTCAGACTCAAAATATGAGTAATCCGAGCAACCTGCAGTTACATCTTCGATAACATCCCTGATTGTCCTGTTGCAGCAACTGCCCCATATGATTGCATCTGTTCTTCAAGCGAATGGCCACTAAATCTACTTCCCATGTTATAGAATGGAACTGCCGGTGTCTTACCGATGAGCTCCCTGAATTGAAGCATCGTATTCAAGAAGGCAAACTCTCTGCTTTGGCTTTCCTTCTACAGAAGCATCATGCCATCCTTCCTCTCTCTGGTTATTGTGCATATCACTACCCATCAATACCCGACCCCCGCAGTGCTCTTGCTCCTAGTAAAGCAGCTATACATGTTCATTGTCCGACACTATATTTTCCCGTCGACCTGTCTTGTTCGTGCAATACCCGTCAAGAAATAATTGCCATTCTCAGTAAGCCTCAGCGCAATCCACTTCATTTGGTCTCATTTTATGGTGGGACCCAAACATCTGTACTCAACTTTGGATGGCTCACACGGCTGCGCACCTCTTAGCCAGGTGTACCCATACTAGAAGGAGGATATTTTAATGGGCCACACACAGCCTGGGGATACACTCATGGCTCTAAACGTGGACATCAAAATTACGACACGTTTTCCTACCAGTCGTTTACATTTCTCAACTGTTCCTCAGATTATACCCGATCGCGTGCTTCTTCATTGACTCCGGACCTTACGTGGTGGCTTGGTCCCGGCAATCCTCCCTGGCCTTGCGAAGCAGACACGTGGGGCAGGGATACCTCCACGATTTTAAATGATTTTTCCACAAATACATTACGCAAAATTTGGCGCAAAATTCATGTCATTTCTTGGGACAGTCTCCGTACGGATGGCCGCCTAGTCTCAATAAATCCTGCGTCAGCCCTTTCTACATTCATGCTTGTCCTAACTCAGAGCACAATCCCTTCCATTGTCGTCTCTGGGCAAGGTGCAAGCAACTGTACGTATACGTCACTCAGCATCCGTGAGATCAGAATGTAGGAACGGAACTTCATACAGTAACCGATAAAGACCGTTGGTATTCTAAGCGCCTTCTGCACAAGCGCTGGACAGAGTGGTACTCTCACCTCAGTACTCCTGTCGGCAACCGCCACCTGAGGCGTGTATTTGATTCCATGGAACGCAAGCCACTCGTCAAAGACTACTCTGAGAGTACTTGGTTTGCCCTTCATCTTTCTCCAGATCCGTTCGCTTCGATAGTGGCGCTTCAGTTTATTCCGAATTACGATTGCCCACCTGCACGTGTTCCAGTATATATATATAAGTGAGGGGCTCGTTGTTTTTCTGCTGGTTTTTTCTGCTGCCTGATGAGTAATTTTCTTTAAAAATAATTGATTGGCACTAGATATTTAAAAAATGGAAACATTACCTTATGAACCTTGGTTTCAGTGACTGTTGGCTTCCTTAATATGTTTGTCAAACGAGCTCCTCACTTCATTTGCCTTGTTTACTAATAGCTTAACGGGGGTCTCGGTTCTGGCAGTCTAGATGCCATAGGTAGCATAAGAGGATTCTCGCACAGTTTCCGCCCTCAGCGTTAGATGACGTTCTACGTCACACTTGCGGTATTACAGGACGTGCTACGTCCACCACTATGGACGAGGGTGGCGCTGGTGAACACTCTCAAGGGTCGCTTACACGCTAAACATAAATGCCCACGAAAGCAGCAGATTGGACAACCGTTGCCGTAGCTCAGTTGGTAAGAGCACCGGACGCGAGATTCGGAGGTCGTGGGTTCGGATCCCACCGGCGGCATGGTTGTTTTTTCTGCTGCTTGATAAGTAATTTTCTTTAAAACTAATAGATTGGCACTAGATATTAAAAAAAATAGAAACATTCCCTTATGCACCTTGGTTTCGGTGACTGTTGGCTTCCTTAATATATATATATATATATATATATATATATATATATATATATATATATATATATATATATATATATATATATATATATATATATATATATATATATATATATATATATAATATGAGGCAGAAGATAAGATCAGATGACCGTTCACCATGGCTGAGCTTATAGCTACCATTGAAGATATCCGCCCTAACACTGTACCTGGCCATGATGGTGTGCATTATGCCATTATGCCCTATTTCGGAATCTGCACGGTGAAGCATTCACTTCAGTTGTCAAAATCTTAACGAAATTTGGACATCTAGTGAAATGCCATCCGACTGGAAACATTCAGTGATAGTTCCTATACCATAACCTGGCAAATCACCCACCGATCGTGGGGCACTACGACCGATTTCTCTTATCCCGACTATTTGTAAGCTGCATGAAAAAACTGCTTGCCACTCCACTCTACTGCTGGCTCGACCATCATCAGAAATATTCATCTTCTGAAACTGGTTTTTTACCAGGATACGATCATGGTCTTAATCACTTTGCCAACTACGTAGTACGTCACTCACCTCCTCCAAACCGCCATTTCGGAAAGTCCTATCAACCGATATCACGAAAACCTACAACATTCTCCACGCAGCCATTCTCAACACTATGTCATCGCTTGGCATGCCCTTGCAGCCTTGTCGAGCAATTTGTGCTTTTCTTTCACAACGGACATTTGTTATCCGCGTTAATGGTACACCCACAGGGCGCTTGATTTCTAATCGCGGAGTACCGCTGGGCTCCATTTTAGCCCCAAATCTATTTAAGATTTCCTTCATTCCTCTCATACACAGTCTCTCCACCATTCCCAATGTTCAAATTGTAGCAGATGACATCACTCTCTGGTCCACAAACCGCCCAGGACAGGTGAAAAATTCCCTCCCTGCGAAATTCTCTCAATCTTCTTCACAAATTTCTTTCCAACACTGGCCTCTCCCTCAAAATGACGGAATACCGCTATGTCGATGTAGGCAATAAGGCTGGCCGCCATGTTTTTAAAGCCACTCCGTTCGTACTTACTACTGACAATGCATCGCTTCCTGAACTAGAACATACCATTGTTTTTGGCCTGCACGCTCATGCTTCAAGCAAAGCACGTCTTGGTTGTCAGCTATGCGCAAGAGTGCTATAAACACACTTGGCTTCATTCGCACAATCGCCAATCGTTCTGGAGGCACCCGCTCAGATACAGCTTGCCGACTTGTTCGGGCTATCTTCCAACCACGGCTCCTATAGCAGGCTCAGTTTCAACAACTTACGAAACGACAATGACCCACACTTGAAGCACCCAACCATGAAGTCACGCGAGTCATTACCGGCCTACCTCGAGCAACTATTTGTCTGCTGCACGAGTATGCGCAGCTTAGCCCACTGGTAGATGTAATTACCAAGCGACAAACCAATAGAGCACGGAAAGTTTTCCTTCGTCCCACGTTCGAGCCTCAACCTCCTGAATCGGACTGCAGTCACATTTCTTCAAACAGAAAAAAAAACAGACCCCTCATAACGGGTCCACCGCATAACTAAATCACTTTTCATTCCCACTCAAAAACATAAACATGGCTTTTTTAGTTCAGTGGAACTGTAGAGGACTGTTCAGGAATTACAGTGACGTAACACATATTTTAGGGTCAACGTTGCCCGTAGCCTTATGCCTTCAGGAAACCAATCTAGGTCCACAACATATGAATATCCTGAAACATCATATAACTTTTAGAGGTGATCGCGAGCAGTCAAATAGACTCTCGGGAGGCGTCCCTGCTCGAGCAATCAAAATCAAAACAAAACTTGAAACCGTTGCGGTCAGCATCATCAGCTATAAAACAACTACTATCTGCTCTGTATATATTCCTCCACATTTTACATTAACTGTCCATGATCTGCAAGAACCGATCGATGAACTTCCATAGCCATATCTAGTAGTTAGAGATTTTAACGCTCCCTCCTCTTTTTGGGGAAGCGAGAGCTGTGGCCCTAGGCGCTAAATATTCGAAGATTTTATCCTCACTAATAAAATATGGTTCTTAACTACGGAAAAGGCTTCACACTGCTCCCCTACCTCGGGGAAAATGACCTGTTTAGATTTGTCGTTTACTTCACCTTCTGTTTTTGACGATTTTAAATTGGTTGTCACTGACAACCCACATGGTAGTGATAACCTCCCTATAGTAGTCAGTTTAATATATCCACCGGAAATAATCTTCACAAAACCGCGACGCTGGAAGCTGCATCAAGCAGACTGGGAACTTTTTAGAGCAAAAGCCACTTTACAAAATATAGATTTATAAAAACTGAGCAGCGATCAGATAAACGAAAATCTCCCCAATTGTATGATAACTGCTGCCGAATTAGCTATTCCGTAGTCTTCTTGAGTAGTGCGACAAAAGCACAAAGTGTGGTGGACTACAGACTGCAAGGAAGAAAAAAAAAAACAACCAAATAGAGCTTGAGGTAAATTTCGCATGTATCTGACTCATGAAAATCTCGTAAATTTAAAAAAGGCAAGAGCTAACGCTCCGTACATCCGTACGCTCGGTACCGCATTGCCGAAAAAGCTTCATGGCAGAGTTATGTTTCATCCATAAACAGTCAAATCACGTCTAAAAAAATGTGGGAGCAGGTTCGACAATTAAACGGCAACTTCTCACCGTTCACAATTCCCCTTCTGACAACACCTGGCACAGAAACAAGCATAGGGGAACAGGCAGACATTTTGGGTGAACACTTCGCTGAAGTTTCCAGTTCATCGCAATATACGCAGTCATTTATAAAACACAAAAGTATAACCGAAAAACAAAGACTTCCAATAAGTGGAGGTGGAAAAGAACCATACAACAATTTAATTACTTTCCAGGAAATGGGAAAAAACTGCTCCAGGACCGGACCAACTACACTATGAAATGTTTCCCCTTCTTTCTGAACCTGCCGTAGAAGCAATTGTAAGATTCTTTAACACAGTTTGGATATCAGGGAAAATACCTGAAGCCTGAAAAAAAGCTATTATTGTACCGTTTCTTAAACCTAATAAACCTCCAACCTCTCCTAGCAGTTATAGACCCATAGCCCTTAGCAGTTGCCTCGCCAAATCCTTTGAAAGTGTACTGAAAATACGATTAGCTTTCGTGCTTCAATCCTGCGAACTTCTAGATATCCATCAATGTGGATTTAAAAAGAAATCCATACCAACAGATCACCTAGTCTGCTTCGAAAATACTGTCAAAGAAGCTTTTATCCCCAAACAACACTGTCTTGAAGTCTTTTTCGATTTAGAAGAAAGCATATGATACAACTTCGAGGTTCGGGATTCTTCAAGACTAAGCTGAGCTTGGCATCAGTGGGAGAGCCCTGAACTCTATTAAAAACTTTTTGTCTAACCGTTCATTTAATGTCCGCCTAGGCTCAACCCTTTCGAGGAATTTTATTCAAGAAAATAGAGTACCTTCAGGGTGTATATTAAGCACAGCTCTCTTTATTGGAAAAATTATTTTCTTGGCAAAGTAATACCGAGGTCTGTCATGTACACTTTATGTATACGACCTCCAGATAGCTTGCACATCCTCCAACATATCAACATGCGAAAGACAAACACAATAACAATAAATAAACTGGCATCATTGGCAAACAGAAATGGCTTCCGCATTTCTGCACAGAAAACATTAGCCATTATTTTCTAACTCAAACGAGGACTACACGCATATTCTACCCTACATATGAACGAAACCGAGTTGCCCCTAAAAGATGAGCACTTTCACTCCCTCCTTTACCCTTCCCTTACGGCGCGGTTCAGGTGTCATACGATATGTGAGACAGATACTGCGCCATTTCCTTTCCCCACAAAACCAATTATTATTATTTTTATGTATAGCATTTGACAAAAAACTCATTTCCTGCCTCACATTAGTGCTTTAAAAAGGAAAACTTCCCGATCACTGAACATACTCAGTCCTTTCACATAAACAGTGGGGTTCTGACAGGGCAAGCCTTCTAAAAAATTACCGCTCTGTGGTACGATCCTGCTTAGACTACGGCAGTATAGTATATTGTTCAGCAAGGCCAGCGTACTTGAAACGAGTCGACCCAGTTCACAATTTAGGTATACACCTTTCAACGGGTGCTTACACGACGTCGCCTATAAACAGTCTTTATGTTGAAACCAACGAACTGTCACTTACAGACAGAAGAGCCATGCTCACATGCTGGTATATTCTCAAAATCCGTTAACTGCACAAACATATATGTTACTCCATCGCTACAAAGTGCCCATCTGAAGTAATCTTTGACAATAAATCGCAAGCTACCCGTCCACTGCTCTTGAGATTTGCAGACATCTCCCAGAATCTCGGCGTACTAGACATATTGCCAAGCATGGCTCGAAGGCGAGGTCCACTTCCGCTATGCTACAATTTTCATGAAATCTGTGATCTCACTCTTACAGACTTCCGTAAAAAACATATTTCGCAAGAACATATCATACAAGAATTCCTCACGCTTGAACAAAAATACAGTAATTTCGCAGCTTTTTATACAGACGGTTCAAAAACAGACGCTTGCTTTGGAAACGCAGTGCTACAGGGGAATTGGAATTAAGCAGTAAATCTTCCACAGTGTGCTTCAATCTTCACAGCGGAATGTTACGCTATCTGTGTAGCCATAGAAAAATAGTAAATGAGAACCTCTTCAACAGTATTATTTACACAGACTCGCCAAGTGTGCTCACGGCTCTTCATGCTAGAAATAACTCCGCTGCTTGGCGACCTTATACACATCACAATAGCTATAGCTGAAAGAGAAAACATAAGTCTGTGCTGGGTACCAAGTCATGTCGACATAAAAGACAACGAAAGAGCAGACTTGTGCGCTGCTCAAGCTTGTGGCAAGCATATAAAACATGTAAATGTGCCCTATGAAGATTGCATGAAATTACTACATTGTAAGGCAAAGAAAATTTCACAGTCCACTTGGAACCCGAAGTAAGTAACAAGCTACACTTAATAAAACCTGTTCTAGGAGAATGGAAGTCATGTGTGCACCAGAAACGTTTCAAGGAAGTGATTATCTGCCCTCTCCGTATAGGCCACACACACATTACAATTTTCTGCTAAAGAAAGAAGATAAACCAGTTTCTACATGCGGATATGAACTTACAGTCAGCCACATTTTAATTTTATGTTCGAAACTGGAAATGCTACGGAAAAAGTGCTTCTCTCCGTTTTAAAACCAATGCATCCATTTTCATCCATCACTGCTCTTAGGTGAAAATGCAATTGCGGACATGTCCTGCGTTTTAGATTTTTAACAGAAGCTGGTGTTCTAAAAAAAAGATGTAAAACATGACCAAGTGCTTTGCCTGATGCACCTCAGCCACTTTCTCATTGCTGAGAAAAGGGCTGAGTTTTTTTTCTTTGATTGGTTGGGGACCTTCAGTCCATGCCAAACCAAGGACGGCTGATGAGGCTATCCAGCCTCCTTTGAAACCTTCAATATTGGCCAATTGTGAGTCTTGTTTTTCTCTCTATACTGGGCAGAAGGAAATAACCTCTTAGGTCTTCTACACCGGAACATTTTGTATACCTTTTTAAAAATCTACAGAAAACAATTTCTTATGCCTTGAGCTTGGCGCATGATAGCCTTAGTTGCTTATGCGCCATTAAACACAACACAACAGAATACATGGTTTCTTTTATGGTAGATATACTGGCATTCCAGTTGTAGTTGTGAAAAATGAACCTATTAGAATTATTCTGAACAAGTCCGAGTGAGTTAGTTACCTCAGGGGGGCTCGAGCACCATATAGAGGAGGCGTACTCAAGTTTATTTCGGACTTGATTCCACACTAAACTTGACTCCACAATAATACCTGTCTAAACCCTACTGCGACAAGCTTGACCGAATAGCAATAAACTGCGATCTGCTACACGCTGAAAGCCAGTGCAAGAGGCAAGGGTGGGGGGTTGGAAGTAAGGCCACATTGGTTTTGCTCTGCTTGGGCGAGAGAAATGCAGGAGGCGACGTGAAAGGGCGAGAGGGAATTTAAAGAAAATTGCCGGTGGTTTAGCTCTGGTTAAACCTGGAGTGACGCGATAGCTACAAGGTGGCCGAGGGGAACTTGCTCAGTTGAATTGCAAAAGTAACTATTTCCACGCTTCGTTTCTCTGGGCGTTCTTTCATCATCTCCGTCCCACTTGACACGGCGCATGCGCACAGCTGTTGCAGCTCAGTTTCGCAGGCGGGCCGCGCCGCCGGCAGCTGCTCCGCACCACGTGACGGCGCCGCCACCGCTACGCTGAAGGCTCGACATATGCTACCGTAATGTTGCTATCGCTACAAAATTGGCGGTGGTTTAGCTCTGGGTGAACCTGGAGTGATGCGACAGCTACAGCTGGCCGAGTGGAACTTGCTCAGTTAAATTGCAGTGCCGCCTGCAGCTGCTCCGCACCACGTGACCAACCACGTTATAGCGTGACGGCGCAGCCACACTGAAGACTCTAAATACTACCGTAATGTAGAAATTGCTACAAAAATTATTTGCATGAAAGCTCGAACGTGACATGAGAACGTGCCTGCTGCGAAGGGGCAATGTCTCACGACAGGACTTCATAGCGCATGCATGATAGCAAAAAAATGGAGCAGAAGTTCATTGGCCCTGTTTACTCGACTCGTGTAAACACTTTAGCTGGGCACGTAAAAGGTGCACACGCCGAGGCGAGAAGAATGGTGCTTCAGAAAAATGTAGGAAAAGGGTTTATTTGAGGCTCAAAAATAGGCCAGCATTTCAAAGACCGGAGGCAGCACGGTTTCTGAGTGAAATAAGAGCCTTGGAGCGCCGTTCACGACGGCGAATCTCAGGTCGAAGATTCGAGTGGTGGCCGGCTGTCTCGCTGCGGTGAGTGGTGGCGTCCGCCCAAGTGGCAGAAATCCATAGTTGTGCTCTTTGAAAGGTAAACAAGTATGCTGGGCCGTGGGAATCCACACGCATCGTGCTTTTGCACCTTTCCGCTGTGTCCCGCGCGTGTACCCCATGTTGCAGCATCTCGGGTGGTACACTCTCATCGAGTAATTCCCGCTGCTCCGGCTTCCGCTGCGTCTGAAATGGCTGTGGAGAATGGTCGTTTCTGCCCACGCTGGATCTTCCCGGACAAAACGCGCCAGCCGTGAATGTGGAGCCGTCAGTTTGTTCCTGCAGGACCAAACTGAGTAGTTTTTAATGACTGGAACGAAGGCGTACCAGCCCCATATGCGCACCGCGTAGAAACGCTTTGCAGCGTGCATTGATGAGAGCTTTAAAACTGGGGTCGGCCGCCTCCGCATTGCTGCGGGCGCTAGAAGAGCTGCTTCAGCGGAAAAGTGAAAAGCTAATTTGTAAATCTGGAAAAGTTCATGTACACTTTCAACAGAGGAGTAAAGAATATAAAACTCATTACCTAAAAACTAAACGATGTGAGACCTGTCGCTGTGGCTGAGACGCCGTGTTCCCCCGGTGCTGATCCAAAAAACGCGGATTACATTCCGGCCGTGGTGGCAAAATACTAGAGACCTGCCTAGTGTGCGATGTCCCTGCACGTTAAAGAACCCCAGGTTTCCAAAACGATACGTAGCCCTTCACTACGGCGTCCCTCAGTGCCTGAGTCGCAGTTGTTACGATGTTATGGGGTTTAACGTCCGAAAGTCAGTAACCTGTTTATTTAAGTAGGCAGCACAAAATATTTCTATTCACTGCGCTTGTTTGCGCGCACCTCCACGGCGACCACATAGCTTGTACACCCTGCACCCAGCAGCTGTCCAAATCAGAGCCGGTCTTAAGCTTTGCAGCGTTTATTAATAAGAATAAAGGGGGGGGGGGGGTATCCTGATCATGTTTCTTCGGGAGACCAATCCTTTCCACGAGGAAAATCGCGTACGCGCGGAGAAAGAAATGGAAGCACAGCTTACCACGTGGGCGGCATTTGTGTCCGCATGGGCTGGCTGGACACATCCAGGAGTGAAAACGGGGGCCTCCGGGATAAAAGCCGAGCACTGCACGATAAAACAGGAAGAAAAAAGTTTCATGCACGCGCTGAGTCGTGTGACTGCAGACAGTTAAAGAAAATATGCTGTGCGACAGAATACAGCAGGCATGAAACGTAACCTTTAAGGTCACCCATTGTTCATACCTGTGTGAAAATTATGACAAATGTCTAACAACCAACGCAATAACGAAAAATTGACATGGAGTTTGGAATAGAAAGAATATGATACACTGGGGCCTGCACATCGCGTAATTTCTGAAGCTTCTACCAAGGAATGAGCAGTAAAAAAAAGGCACTCAGTAACTAATGCAACTAATAGTAATGACACATCACTTACGATGTCACCGCTAGCCACACCGAGTGGGTTGAAATAAGGCAGGTGCTTCCCACTGTGGGTGTAGCACCATCTCAATTCAGGGCAGGTATAACACTGCAAGAGGGAAAAATTAGAAATCGTAAGGCATGCGTACAACATTACCGTTTGCAAAGTATAAAGGAGGAAATGTTTGTTTTTCTATGCAGTCCCTGAACTTAATAGCCAGCATAGCTGTTACTGCGTTTAAGTATGAAGTAGCTTATTCGCTGAAACTGATCCATCTTTGGAAAACACGAGCAGCGTGATAGCATTTACCTTCGCGTACACCTTCATCGTGGTGGTCTCGTAGACTTGCAAGGCTTGGACAATAGATCGATACTACAAGAAGAGGTCCGAAGCCTGTATTTTTATACGCGTTCACTGCATTTCTCTGGGCGTAGCCTGGACTGCGGTCCAATCGCTGGCAGTTCTCAGAAGTCTATTGCTGGACCCCTCCCTTCTACAACGTCCTTTTTTCTTCTCCCCATAAAGTATGAACACCTCGCAGGAGCAAATGGCCAAGCATCCGTGGTAGGTCAGCGATAAAGCCGCTTATCTGTTATTTATCTACTTCAGGCATGACTAAAAAGGCAGGATGTTCAGCATGCAGCTAAGTCACCTTTTCCGAGAATCGGAGTAGATTTGTGTGCATAAGGCGTGGACAAAGGTTTCCTCATCACGTCGCTGCAGATGGGCGGCCACTTTAGCAGCAGTTGGAGAGAGGGGTTGCAGATGGTCTCCCTTAATCTGGGCTCGACAGGACGTCTGCGCTGCTTCAACCATCCGAATACAACCCCCCCCCCCCCCCCCCCCCCCCCCTCCTCCCCTTTCTAAAATAGTCTAAGCTGGCGTCAAGTTGTCCGCGACCTTCGCACATGGAAAAGACGTGTTTTTCAAACAGGCCCTCTTTTTCAATTTGATGTTATAAATGGCAGAGGGTACTTAAACATTTATATTTTGGTTAACATTTCAAGAAACCTGTAAAGGCCCTGACTAAAACGTTTTTATACAGAGGGTGGCAATAATGCAAACATATTTTTACAATACAGAGCCTCCACCATGTCAAACTGAACAATAAATAAAACTACCAAGGTCATTAGGTAGCGTGAATAACGTTCAGTCCACATTATCGATTTGAAAGGCGTATTTGTTTTGTCACCTGGACAAGAGGCACATCAACCTTCCTCTCCAAAATGGGTTGCCTAAATACCATTCTATGTACCAATATTTCTGATTTTTTTTCCACAGAGCCCATTCTGTGTGCTGGGGTGTTTGCTACATGCCATAAATTAAAAAAGAATCGCTTTGGCATATCTGGTCCGGCCACCGCGCTAGCTGAATGATTATGGCGATCGGCTGCTGACCCAAAAGCCGCGGATTCGATTCCTGGCGCGGCGGTCGAATTTCGACTGAGGCGAAATTCTGGTGGCTCGTGTGCTGTGCGATATATGCGCGCTTTCAAGAACCCCAGGTGGTTAAAATTATCGGAGCCCTTCACTACGGCGTCCCTCATAACCTGAGTTGGTTTGGGGACGTTAAACCTCCACAAACCATTAAATATCCGGTGGTGCTGCTACTTGGACAATGCTGGATAAAGTGGACGCCATTGTCTTTCGTAACTGGTGGATAGTTATTTCCGAAAAAAAAAATTCTGAGCAGTCTCGCGATGCACAATGCTTGAGTTCGCACGCTAACCTGTGGGCGGATGTGATTAAAGCTTGAGCTAAATTGTAATCATGATCTTTTCACATGGCTCACATGTCGTTAGGATATGTAAGGATGCGAAGGAAATAATCTTAATGAAAATTAAGTTTGGGTAATTGCGAATCAAACCCATGACCCTTCGGCTGTGAGTCAAACACGCCACCTCTATGCCATTAAGGAACCCATTTTTTTATTGCGTGAAAATCGGTCTGGCTAAGCTATCAAATTCTTTACGTAAACGCGTACTTTTCCGCAACATACATTCTCGTGTCTTCGTGCACTGCACTCCAACGACATATAAAAATTGTGCGCCACATACACATGCGTCGAGAACCGGCAACCATTCAGGCGGCCGGTCCTGCACAGCATTAAGCCCCCGCACCAAGGCGGACTGTTCATGAATAGAGACTTAGATGAACGCGTTCATTCCGCTAAAAAACTCCAGTCAGCATTAACAGATCGCACGGAATGCCGGAGTCTTTCAGAACTGCCAAGAAGAAATAGTGTGCGGCGATATCTCAATGTCATTTGATCGACCTTTGAAGTATCTCTCAGAAAAACAGTGCATCATGGCACAACACAAACCAGGGATCGATCGTTTCTAGTTAGCAGCACAGGCGATACTTCACCGACCACGGCACAAAAGTTCCCTTGGCGCGAAGCCGGTCCTTGACGTGTCGAGTCAAAGTGTCGAGTTTAAAAATGAAGGTTTTTCGAGCTGATTGAATATACATTCGCTGAGTTCAGCCTCTATTCCGGTGAGGCACTCTTTTCTGCATGTGTTTGCGATTGATGCCACTTGGGCTAAGAAAGGAAATTGATACGGAGGCGTATCGATTTTACGGAAGCGGCTATTTTAGCTACGTACTGGTCGTTTGGAGATGTCCGAGACTGCATTATGTGGCTACAGTGAGAGTTGCCCTCAAGGAGATTGCTGCATTTCTCAGCCAGGAAAGAATGCGTTATCCTGTGACCGTACAACGAATGAACATTCATACAGAAGAAGAAAACAGGATAAGAAAAATGTGGAATTTGTAGACTGAGTAACAAGGGCTAAATTCCACTAAAAAAATGCAAACTAAGAGAATTTTCTCTTTTTCCAAATCAATGTAGTATTAAAATGCAGGGTTTCATAGCATGCTTATTGAGTATATACGGTTAATGGTTTATAATGACTAACATACCAATGCAACTGAGGTAATGAGGAATCCGTACTGAATTGCTCAGGATATTTTCGAACATCTCGGGTTCTTTAATCTACATTGACACGCCCACTCGATTCCCCGCAGGACTGGCCTGCCAAGCCGTGCAGCGGAATTTGTAGGCTCAGTAACACCGCACTTTGCAGTTTTGGCAGCCAGGGGCAGCAGACCTCTGTGGAGCTTCCGGCAGGCGGGCGGTTTGAAATATATGGCGGTGCGTGGAATTCCCCTTGCGTTTGTATAGTATTTTCGTTCAAATTTCGTTATTCACATGTACGCGTGTTAAATAGAAGCCGGCTCGAAAGGTTTTCACGCCTTAGTGCCGCAAAGATCTTTTTTGCAAGCACTAAATTTCGCGGAGGAAATATGGAAATCTGCCACGCCGATACGATATGCTGCCACTGCGGTACCTGGCTCATTCTACATGGTGCTACGCTGTTTTTTAAAGAAGTTACGAATTCACAGTCTGGCCAGAACTGAACATAGATTATCATGGCAAACTTCCTCGCTCATATTTCGAGCACAGAAAATTACGCCCACAAAAACCAACGAAACCTGACATGGCTTTCCAGCTGACTGTTAGGTTCTGAAAATTTCACACAAAGGAGGCAGACACGATATGATGCTGTAGACTAACAGGAAACAACAAAAAATCTCCGGGGAGAAGCCAAGAATTAATCATGATGTTGCGGTTAATCCCTTTGGACCGATATTCCTGCAGGTTGCTGTTGAAAAGAGATCTATCACAGTCGACTCGGATAAACCTCGATGTCATGAATTGGGTTGGTTACCTTGGGGAAGGGGGTAGGGGCTTCTTCGTTCTTAAAACACGTACATACATGGCGTGCCACATGTAGGACACCACGTTTTGCACAGTAACTGTAATAAAAGTTTATCCTGTAAATTTTTGCACCGACTAGCGTACTTTCAAGAGCATTTAAATATCTGCTATGCAAGGCTTGTGTTGTGTGCATTCAGTTTTGTGGGTTTTCCGTCTTTACAAATTTCATCAGTATTTTTTTTTGGACGCGATTTCTGAAATTCGACCCCACCGACTATATTCTGATTCTAATAGAAAAACAAATTTTTCCATATTGTTATGAGGAAACGATTGCGCTTGATTTGAACTGTGATATTAAAGCCAATGTTAAATGTTTGAAGCTTTACCCCACGTAAGAGGAAGCGATTTCGCTTAGTATATAATGTTGCAGCACGGGTCAAAAGTTGGCGTTGAGCAAATATCCACCAGTAAAAGGATATTTTGGATTGTAAAGTGAAATCAACATTTTATATCGAAATATTTTAATTTTTTCAAAACTTGGTTGTTTCTTCATCTATGGGTTAAGTTGTATACGACTATACATTTTGGCATCGACGTCACAGCATCCGCTACCCTTGGGTGTGGAACGCACAGCGGAAGTCTGGCTAATTTCCTAATCCGCTTATCGCCAACCGGTTAATTTATCGCAGTGCAGCAGAGCTAGGCTAGGCAGGAAAGAAGAGTTAGTCTTCTGTTCCCGGTGCGGTTGGGTACTGGGTGTTCATTGTTCCACCTTATTGTGCAGATGGCTGAATGGCATTGAATAGTGTAGTTCCAGAGTGGATGTGGGGTCGATACTCGGAAACCGGCCACTCCCCACTGCACAGGGGACAAAGGACAGATTCAGCCCAATCCCTGATGCACCCAAAGATTCATCCTGGATTTCACGCGAAAGCTATCTATTTTTAAAATTAATTATATATTCCTTTTTATGAGGATCCACCATTGACTGTGTCCATAGGAAAGACATGGGAGCTTTCAGGAGCTATAGCGTGTCTAAATATTCTTCGATTTTCATGAAGTTTCTGGCAACATTTTCTTCTTTAGTGATCAGGGAAAATATTGTAGACAAATTTCATTTTCTATGTTGTATTTGTTTTAGAAATGAGAGGTAAATATCCGGAATAATTGTGCTTTTAGACATGCCGGTCTTTCATGCCATCTCGTGAAAAAATTAAGCCAAATATCATAGTTTCGTCGGCAACATTTTTTTGTTTCTTTGTTGCAAAGCCACTATTTTCATCTACATCTTAACTAGTGTTTGCGTCTCAAAGTCCCTGAAAATTGTCTGTATTTTCTGCGGAGTTTGTCGCTACTACACTCTACCACCAACCTCTTGCTTGTCTGCTTTCTGGCACACAGGTTTTTCTCAGAACTTCGACTATTCTTTTATTGCTTCCGGTGAAATTCTAAAGGATTTCTTTTTTTTTTTTTTTGCTGGAGCTTGCGGTGCGAAAAGGAAGTGGGATAAAGGCGACACTCAAACGTCCCCCCCCCCCCCCCACACACACACACACAATAAGGCACTGTTCGCGCCAACACTCGGATGACTCACAGGAATATGCCGCCGACCCCACCCCCCATTCAGGACGGTGTAGGAGGACGTTAGTGCTCCCCAGCTCAGGGGTGTAATAACTCAGGTGGTGATAAAAGTCAAGAATACATCAAGAAATACACCTCATAGAATACACTCAAGACAATAGCGGCGTTTACAGGAACCCGGGAGGGCCGGGATGAGTCAAGTTGGGTGAAAACCGGTTGCTAGGTTCATGTAAACGCGTGCCGAATCGTGTCGGGTGTCGACTGGCCGGGTTAGCTCCGCCGCAGGGGAAAGGATTACTCAACTCCAGCATGCTCCGATGTACTTGTAAACGCTGTCGAGTCGAAAAGTCTGGTTAGTTGGAGGATAAATGCGAACTTTGTTTTTCGTGTGCGTCGTCTCGAGTCCGAAACAGCGGTGTCTTGCCTCAATCTTGAAGGCTGCCAATGCTCGACGCCTGGTGTCGCTGCAGTTGAACGACAGGTTAAAAATGTCGAAGGTAAAAATTGGATAGGCTCAATGAAAAAGAAGCATAGTGTAGAACTATATCGATGATGGAAAAGGCAGATCAGGAACGAAACGTTTTATGATAACTCAAGTGGCAGTGCCGGCCTCTTTGAAGATAGGACAGGGTGTCTCAGAACGCGCAGCTACAAAAAGAAGTTTTGCGAAGAAGATGACACATGTGCTGTGTGTGGTAAATCTGAAGAACAATAGAACACCTCGTTCTAAAATGTGATGGTACTCATACCGATGTCGATGCAGGCACAGTCACTCTTCCTGAGGCCTTAGGGTTTAGAGATAACCATAGTCATGTAAATAAATATGCGGTAGAAATTAGCAAAAAGCGATTGGAGGATTGGTGGCTCAAAAGCAGAAAGGTGACATCAGTTTTAAAGTGTACATAGGAAGACGTATTTTAAAGAAAATTGCGAATTTTATTAACAACTTACAGCAGAGTTAAAGAAAAATAAAGGAAAAAAAACAGCATGGTGGCCACTTCCACTGCCCCGTTTCAAAGGGGACGCTCCTACCTTCCATACATCCATCTTAACTCGCTAAAATCTAGTTCATGCAAACACGCACTGCTCGAGTTGTGTTGGCCTTGCTCAGAACGACTCGCCACCTGCTCGACGCTATATGGGTCTTGTAAACAGGGCTAATGGCGTCGATCGATTGTCGTTACGTAGCCGTTAACCCCCTTCCACAGAGGCATTTGCAAATCACCCGCGATTTCTCGCTATGCTAGCGAAAAACTATCTAAGGCTGTGCCGCAGCCCACATCAAGGCGAGAAGCGACCGCCTTCCTTTTCCTGCTTAGCCTCTACTGCACTGCAACTGCGATGCCATGAGAACCGGTCGAAGCTATCTGGGGCATATGCCTATGGCTCCAAACTAGTGAAACCAGAAGGTGTCGAATCGGCGTCGAAACTTCGGCTCTCTAATCAATCTTTGATCGAGTGTCACTCTTTTCTGTCTAATTTTGCTCCTGACCAGGCATATCTCTGCCAAAACGTTGACGTTATCAGTGCAGCTGCTGTCGACTGTACTCGGGTGAAGTGCGGGTGCGCCCTCTCTGTAGAAAGGAGCTCAACGGTTTACGAGCCTCCTGCTTCAGAATACACATCTACGTTATGGAAGAAACGTGATGTGGCCTCGCTGGCAGAATCATCCAGCTTTATTCGCTTCTGAATTGGTTTCGCACGTGTCCAACCATCTCCCAATTACTCGATATGAACCGCAGCTAGTCACTGCTCCTGCACAACACTCTCGAAAGTCGCATATTTAAAGCAGACAAAAAGCTCTGAAGGGGTGCTATATATATATATATATATATATATATATATATATATATATATATATATATATATATATATATATATATATATATATATATATATATATATATATATATATATATTTATGAAGGGAGCCAACAGTCACCGAAACCAAGGTGCATAAGGGAACGTTAGTTTTTTTTTAATGTGTTATGCTTATCAGTAGGATAATAATTCTTAGATTAATAAATCGCTTAAAGAAAATTACTTATAAAGCAGCAGAAAAAACAACCATGCCGCCGGTGGGATCCGAACCCACGACCTCCGAATATCGCGTCCGGTGCTCTTACCAACTGAGCTACGGCGACGGCTGTCCAATCTGCTGCTCTCGTGGGTATTTATGTTTACTAGGTGTAAGCGAGCCTTGAGAGTGTTCACCAGCGCCACCCTCGACCATAGCGGCGGACGTAGCACGTCCTGTAATACCGCGAGCGTGACGTAGAACGTCATGTAACGGCGAGGGCGGAAACTGTGCGAGAGCCCTCTTATGCTACCTTTTGGCATTAAGACTGCCAGAACCGAGACCCTCGTTAAGCTATCAGCAGTCAAGTTAAAGGAAATGAGGGGCCCGTTTGACAAATTTATGAAGGGAGCCAACAGTCACCGAAACCAAGGTGCATAAGGGAACGTTAGTTTTTTTTTAATGTGTTATGCTTATCAGTAGGATAATAATTCTTAGATTAATAAATCGCTTAAAGAAAATTACTTATAAAGCAGCAGAAAAAACAACCATGCCGCCGGTTGGATCCGAACCCACGACCTCCGAATATCGCGTCCGGTGCTCTTACCAACTGAGCTACGGCGACGGCTGTCCAATCTGCTGCTCTCGTGGGTATTTATGTTTACTAGGTGTAAGCGAGCCTTGAGAGTGTTCACCAGCGCCACCCTCGACCATAGCGGCGGACGTAGCACGTCCTGTAATACCGCGAGCGTGACGTAGAACGTCATGTAACGGCGAGGGCGGAAACTGTGCGAGAGCCCTCTTATGCTACCTTTTGGCATTAAGACTGCCAGAACCGAGACCCTCGTTAAGCTATCAGCAGTCAAGTTAAAGGAAATGAGGGGCCCGTTTGACAAATTTATGAAGGGAGCCAACAGTCACCGAAACCAAGGTGCATAAGGGAACGTTAGTTTTTTTTTTTTAATGTGTTATGCTTATCAGTAGGATAATAATTCTTAGATTAATAAATCGCTTAAAGAAAATTACTTATAAAGCAGCAGAAAAAACAACCATGCCGCCGGTGGGATCCGAACCCACGACCTCCGAATATCGCGTCCGGTGCTCTTACCAACTGAGCTACGGCGACGGCTGTCCAATCTGCTGCTCTCGTGGGTATTTATGTTTACTAGGTGTAAGCGAGCCTTGAGAGTGTTCACCAGCGCCACCCTCGACCATAGCGGCGGACGTAGCACGTCCTGTAATACCGCGAGCGTGACGTAGAACGTCATCTAACGGCGAGGGCGGAAACTGTGCGAGAGCCCTCTTATGCTACCTTTTGGCATTAAGACTGCCAGAACCGAGACCCTCGTTAAGCTATCAGCAGTCAAGTTAAAGGAAATGAGGGGCCCGTTTGACAAATTTATGAAGGGAGCCAACAGTCACCGAAACCAAGGTGCATAAGGGAACGTTAGTTTTTTTTTTTAATGTGTTATGCTTATCAGTAGGATAATAATTCTTAGATTAATAAATCGCTTAAAGAAAATTACTTATAAAGCAGCAGAAAAAACAACCATGCCGCCGGTTGGATCCGAACCCACGACCTCCGAATATCGCGTCCGGTGCTCTTACCAACTGAGCTATATATATATATATATATATATATATATATATATATATATATATATATATATATATATATATATATATATATATATTAGCAGACAAGGCAAATGAAGTGAGGGGCTCGTTTGACAAGAGATGACTCACACCTGGCTGCTCTGGCTACAAGAAAACAGCACTGCCCCTAACTACAGCCTGTATACCCCACGCTACCATTGTAAATTAATCTTCGCAGAAAAGATGCGAGGGATCTTACGGACCCCAACTGGAAAACGTGCTTGGCCTGGCCGCGGCTAGAATAGTGTGTTACTAAAAAAAGATCCATTCTCTGACCACACCCCTTCTTTGCTTAATGCCTTGAGAGGGGTTTTTTCTTTTGTGCTTCGCGGCTCTATTTTTCGTGCGTAGGACTAATACATTCGGGTCGCGCTAGAATTCAATCCCCGGAAGGGAAATTTTTTTATTCTATTTATTTCCAAATAGTGTTAGCCCTTGTGGACTGTTACATTGTGGGAATGGTATTATCAACCAATACAACACAGTTCCAGCTCTTTTACGAAGGTTTCAAGTCAACAAGTTTTGTCGAATACGCGTCGGTCGTTGTTATTCGATGCTATAATATTTTTAGGCTGAAACGAAAAGTTATACACATCGACTCTCAGCATGCATGACATAACCGCAAAAAGTTGGTTAGTACGCGATGACAGTCGTCCTAGTGGCCGCAAGTACAAGCTGCAATATAGCCTGAACTTACCGTGATAAAGCTAATAAAAAACACTTCAGCCTAGCTATTTTTTGCGAATAGCAAATGTTGGCAACTCAGCTCGTAAAATAAGTTCCGATACTGACTGTCTTCTTTGGTAAGACGATAATAGAAACCTTACTGTCAAACTTTGAAGATAAAGGAATGCGGTCACTGACCATGTCATGAAATCCAAAGACGTTTCGGAACTTCGTACGGGTTCCTTGATCACTGAGCGGGACAGGAAATTGTAGCGACTTATATACGTAACCCGTGGCGCAAAGAGCGTGCGTAGATGGGTGGCATGGTTCCTTGCACCCGGTTCATGGTAGCTGGTGTCGATTGGATGATTAGAGATTCCATCAGCCGCCGAGATGACACGCTCCTTTCCTTCGCGATGACAGTGGCGTGGTCCCAGTCAATCGTATGAGCATGCTCTTGCGCATGCTCGGCAATGGCGTTCGTCGTGTGATTATTATTTCTCACGTCACGTTTGGAACTTTCCTGTATCGCCAACGTAAACCTGGGGGCTATCAGCACATGGAATCTGGTAGACGACACCTGGAAATGCTTCAATCGGCAGTTTGTCTTTCACGTTCACGAGCTGGTTACGGAGCTTGCTGGTCGGGATGTGGGCAATGCGCATGTCATAATTTTGAAAACACGCGTGATAGTGCCTCGCTGATTCCCTGCACGTAAGGAATGGAAGCACGCGCCTGGAATGTCTTGTTGCTTTGTGTTTCCGGCTGTAAGATCAGCTTCTCAATATTGTAGACAAAGCGACTAGGGTAACCGTTATTAGACAGTTCTCGTTGAATCGTCCTCAGCTCGTTTTGCAATGAGTTTTCATCTGAGAATATGCGTACGGCACGTGTTATTAAGGACGATACCACTGACGTCTTGTGGCCAGCCGGATGACAAGACATAAAATTGAGGTCGCGACCTGTATGCGTAGGCTTCCTATAGACCGAAAAGGTGAGGGCGCCCTCATCCCTGCGAACCAGTGCATCCAGGAATGGCAAAGAGCCGTCTTTCTCAAGTTCAAGGGTGAACTATATATGCGCATTCTGGGCGTTTAGGCTGTCCAGGAAGCGTGAGACGTCTTGTTTCTTCAAAATGCAGAAGCAGTCGTCTACGTAGCGGTAGAATACTTTGGGTGCAGTAATGAAGGTGGCTAGCACTTTTTCTTCCAGGGCTTCCATTACTAAATTGGCCATTGTAACTGGTATTGACGCCCCCATTGCCGTGCCTTGTGTCTGCTGATAGAAACTGCTGCCGTAGGAAAAATTACGTGTTGCCAAGACAAAATCTCAGCAGCTCGCAAAGTTCCGGAACGTCGAAGGGTGTGCGGCCAGGGAGACCAGTGTCATCTTCCAGGGCTTTTTCACACGTAGCTACTGCTAAATCCACTGGTACAATAGCAAAAAGCGGCGTCTCGGGAGCACACGCCGTGAAGCTGATGTGGTGGCCATACTTTCACCTGCTCATATTTTTGAATTACCAGGTGGATATTGGCAGGTTTGTGCCCATTGCTGGTTGCTCACATTTCAATACCATTTATTTGCTCACTGAGGCCCATAGAAAAGTATTACATAAGGGGGGGGGGAAAGCACATCACAAAAACCAGATGATGTAAAAAGAGTTTAAAAATACAAAGGTACAGTAGTTGCATTTAAAAATCAATATATATTCGCCAGTTTGAGCTTTTACACTGCAGTGAGAGGATCCCCTCGTTTTAGGCTTGAATGGCAGTGAAAAATGGTGCGAAAATCACATGTTATCTAAATCATAGTCCTGTGAAATACGATGGTGACAAGGCTAAGCGATGCCACAACACCGCACAATACTGGAACTGCTGTGCTTCCAAATATTCGTGAAGGAATGTTAGCAAACCTAAGATGTGAAAAATAAAGTAGCGTGCACTGATTAGCCTCACGCAACATAGTTTTTTTTTTCGGCGCCAGTCAGAAGAAGCAGCCTGCGGAAAAACTGCTGAGACAGTGCTGCATGCTATGTTCAGTGACCGGCATGGTAAGAACCCACCAGGATTACAAGAAAAATTTTGTAACCCTGGTAGGCATTTCGTTTTATTCCGGAAGTATATACGCAATGTTTTGGCAATTCTCCGAACTTAAGTTGAAGTTCAGCGCTGGTTTTGTCTTCACGTCTTCATGCTCTCTCCTTGTACTACTGAAAATGCTGCTGAAAATGTTGCAACATCATTGTGACATTCCGTGTGTGCATCGAGTTGGGGCTTAAGGCCGCCCCTCTTTTCCCAGAACGAAGGGACCCGCCGCCGTGACAGCGGCATCATCAATTACCCAGCCATGCTCTTTGAGTGACGACCAGAAAAACCGGTCCCGCCGCCGCCCCGGGGAAACAGGCTTTATCCTCCCCAATTTCCGGTTACATTCCAGGACAAGGGAGCTGTCAGCGGGCCAGAGCGCGCCGTACCACAGCCGACGCTATGCGAAACCGCGAAGACGACATTCTTTCCCTCCCCCCCCCCTTTGTCGTGGGCTATCGCCGGGAAGGCACCCACAGCTTCCCAGAAGGGCCGCGACGGACACCTGTCATGGCGGACAGGCAGTACTCGCCAAGAATGTGGAAAGACAGGCGCTAGTGAATTAGCTCCGAAGAGAGAGCCTGTGTATACTCTCACTTGAGAGAGAGTGGTGGCGTTTTTGTTGTTTATTTAGTCTGTATTGTTAACAGACTCTGGGGTCGAGGCTAAGCCCAGCCCAAGGGGTGGTCCCCATCTCGCATGTTATTTTGGATTGGAGAATTGATGCTTTGGGCGGGCCACTGGAAATGACCGCCCTTAGTCCTTTGTTAATCAAGTGCTTAAAAGCGCATGTAAACGGATGCAGTTCAGTCTGAGCTGGGGCTCCATGCTTAGTATGAAATGTGATGCTACTTAGGCACTAACCTGCCCGGTCGATGAGTAAAGTAGTGCAAAGTTTGTTCTGTTGTAAAATTATGCTCTGCTGTCATCATCTACAAGCTCGCCTCCTGTTCATCTTCCAAGCCGAACGACACTAGAGGAAGGGTTTGGGAACCATCCTCGAAGAAACGGACGACTATTGAAATTCTACTGCATACACGCTCAGGACGACATCATTCGCCAAGAGGGCCTTCAGCGCCGAAGCCCCGACGGCGTGCAGCTTCTGCCAGCAACCGCTCGAGCCCAACTCCGGAGCCACTCCATCGCCCCCATGAAGTCGTCGGCACGTAAGCTCGGACGCCCCAGCCTCTGATGTATAACCTTAACCATGTGTATTTATTGAATATACCTGTTTGTTTAAACTGAGCCATACGGTGTCTCTTTGCCTCTCCGTCCCGTGTGGACCTGCGCATTATGGGGGTCATCACACTGGTGTCAGAAGTGGGGTCTCAAAAGCAAATGTCCTCTGAATGCTGTGACATTCATGACTTCAAAATTGTAATCAAAAGGGAATCACGGGACTGATTGTGGGACTTTTACCCCCATTTGAGAGGCTTGAGGCACTGGAGGGCTTGAAAAAAAAATGACTGTATCTGAGGGAGCTCCCACTCCACAGCCGTCGCTCGGAGCAAGCATGCTGGCATTAGGAAGCGTCATTCCGACGTTTACGGGAGATAAGACAGGGGTTCCAATCTGCGATTTCTTTTCCATGCTAAAAGAGATTGGGAAAATGGGGGAATGGTCCGATGCTCAAATGCTGGGAATGGCGAGGTGTAAGATGGCAGGAGCTGCTCATGATTTTGCATGGCGAGACGAAAAAGTAAAATCCACAAAATCATTTGCGGAATTTAAGAAGCTCGCGTTTGAGCATTTTGACACTGAACCACGTCACGTGCGAGTACAGAGGTTCCGTGACGCCGGACAGATGGTAGGGGAGGACGTGCGAACGTTTGCGTCGCGGCTTCAGCGCTTAGCGCGCGATACGTTAAGCAGGGAGGAGGAAGGAGACCAGCTTAAGAAGAAATACGCGGAGGATATACTTAAAGAGGAAATGACCGCTTTGTTCGTGGCTGGTCTGCAAGATCCCGTGCGCCGGTTCGTGCTCTCGCGCAAGCCGAGCAATTTCGACCAAGCCGTGGAGGCCGCATTGGATGAGGAACAAAATGAGGCGTTAACGACAGCCGCAGCGAGAGTACGCGTCATAGAGAGAGCGGTGCTCAACCCTGAGGTTGCTCTCTTGACAGAGCGGTTAGATCGCTTAGAACAGCTGCTATCTCAGCAGGTAGAATGCCAGGTTGAAGCGCGCGCTCAACAGCGCCCATTCGCTGGAAACCGGAGACCGCCCCAAAGCTACAGGCGCGGTATGCGAGATTTTGAAGAAATTGTATGCTTCGCTTGCCAGGGTCGCGGACACATCGCCAGGTTCTGCCAAAACGTGCGCCGTGGGGAGCCACAAAGAGAAGCAGGCGAGACACGCCCTAAGCAAGCCTACAGCGGGGCTCCAGATACCGAGTCAAAAAACTAGTTAGTCCTCCCCAGCCTGAGGAGCGTGGGGAGGGAGCAGTAGATGATGAGGTGGTGGTAGTTTGTGTGGCCGACGAGGCATGCCCTGTTGTGCGTTGCAAGTTAAATGGTTGTTGTATGGAATTGTTGATAGATACGGGGTCAAAGGTGACATTGCTTAAGGAGAGCAGTTTTAACACGCTTCGAAGGAAGGGGGACCGCGAGGTGTTGGAAGCGTCTGGTGGTATGGCAACCAAATTTG
The DNA here is from genome assembly GCF_052857255.1 of Amblyomma americanum. Lineage (NCBI taxonomy): Eukaryota > Metazoa > Arthropoda > Arachnida > Ixodida > Ixodidae > Amblyomma > Amblyomma americanum. The sequence goes on from NC_135503.1 coordinate 108,991,854, forward strand.
TAGGCATAACGGGGGATCCTCTTGGCATAAGTGGACTCTACCGGTTACACTTCTCTCTCGGCGGAATTGCATTGGAGCACCCCTGCTACGTATGCCCGGACACGGTGTCTCTGCCAAACGGAGTGTCAGGTATATTAGGGCAGGATTTTTTGAGAAAAGGGAAGGTAGTAGTCTCATTCTCTGAGGAAGAGGTTAATGCGGGCGGCTCAAAAGTTCCGTTTTTGAACAGGAGAGGGGCTGAGATTCGCATTACCGATATTGACACCCGTCAAACAGTGGGATCATTGGAGAAGGTATATTCGCGGGTTGCCGTCCGGCTGGTCGAGGAGGCGGTCGTCCTTCCTTGGTCGGAGCACATTTTGTACGCGTTTGTGCCTTCAGATGTAGAGAGCGGCGCCGTGGGAGTGCTTGAGCCGGTCGACTCTCTCAGCAATGGCCTGAAGGCAGCCGCGTGCCTCGTGACAGTTAATGACGCCCACAGAGTGCCCCTACGGGTGGTTAACTGTAGCCAGCAGCCACTGAGCCTTCCCAAGAACAAAACATTGGCTTTCTTCACCTCTGCGATAGAGCAACGTGAGCCCACCGATACGGTACTCGCAACTGTAGAGCATGCTAGTCCTTCGGCTGCTCCAAAGGTGTCGTTCGATCTTTCTCACGTAAAATCCAGGGAGAGGGAGGCTCTGGCTGGTTTGCTGAACGACTACTCGGAGGTATTCGCCGCGTCTAACCTGGATTTGGGCTGCTGTGGCGTTATAAAGCACAGGATAGAAACCGGCACTTCATCGCCCGTTTACCAGCGTGCGTACAGGATTCCTTACTCCCAACGTGAGGAGATGGAGCGGCAGGTGCAGGACCTGATTGATCGCGGCATTGTCGAACACTCAAAGTCACCCTGGGGAGCACCAGCATTATTAGTGGAAAAGCCAGATGGCTCGTATCGATTGGTAGTGGACTACCGCAAACTAAATGCCGTAACTCGCATCGATCCATACCCCATCCCCAATATACAGGAGATGCTTTCTCAGCTGGGCTCTGCCAGGTACTTCACGGTAGTGGACATGGCGGCGGGATTCTGGCAGATAGCAATGGATCCGGCAGATGCCGAGAAAACGGCATTCAACACGCCCTCAGGGCACTATGAATGGAAAAGAATGCCGATGGGTCTGGCCAACAGCCCTGCTGTCTGGCAGAGAACCGCTGATGTTATCTTGGCAGGTCTTCTGGGGAGGCTGTGCTTCGTGTATATGGATGACATTATCATATACAGTGACAGTTTTGATAACCATTTGCGCGATATTGAGCAGGTTTTGGTGCGACTAAGAGCAGCGGGTCTCAAGCTGAAGCCCTCTAAGTGCCAATTCCTCAAAAACGAGGTGAAATACCTCGGGCACGTTGTTTCAGCTGACGGCGTGCGACCGGACCCTGAGAAACTAAGGTGTGTCTCGGATTTTCCATCCCCGACTAGCGTCCGCCAGGTCCGGCAGTTTCTCGGCCTGATCGGTTACTACCGAAGGCACATAGAGGAGTTCGCCAAGCTCGCTAAGCCGCTCACCGCCTTAACAGCCAAAAATGTCGCCTTTCGCTGGGACGAAAACGCGGAGAATGCTTTTGGGGCCCTGAAAAGGAAGCTAATGAGTGCACCGCTGTTGCGCCACCCGGATTTTAGTTTGCCCTTCGTTATGGCCACAGATGCGTCAAAGTTCGCAGTTGGTGCCGTGCTATCTCAGGTTATCGAGGGCAAAGAACATCCCGTTGCTTTTGCTAGCCGACAGCTGAGCCCCACAGAACAAAAGTACGGAGCTACGGAAAGGGAGTGCCTCGCCGTTGTCTGGGCAGTAAAGCACTTCAGATGCTACCTTTACGGCCGCAAATTCAAGCTAGTCACAGACTGCCATCCTCTGAAATGGGTGATGAGTGTCAGGGACCCTAGCTCGCGACTCGCTAGATGGAATCTACACCTGCAGGAATACTGCTTTGAAGTTGAGCACAAGTCAGGAAAGACACATCTGAATGCTGATGCACTCAGCCGCACAGCTGCCGTGGCAGCTATAGATGAGTTTGTCCCCGTAGTCGACCCCGCCGAATTACGCACAGAGCAGTGCAAAGATCCTGACCTGAAGCGAATAATCGAAAGCTTAGAGGGCGCACCGTCTCACCCCGAACAGCTAGGTTATTTCATTGACAAAGACGGCACCCTGTGTCGGCGCACGAGGCCAACCAGGAAAGGGAGACCAGAGAAAACCGCTTGGGAGAGAGTCGTCATACCTCGGTCGTGGACAGAAAGGGTTCTTCGCGAGTTTCACGATGCGCCATGCGCCGGTCATTTTGGCGTAGCAAAGACACGCAGGCGTGTGGAGCGTTTGTACTTTTGGAGTGGCATGCGACAGGATGTTAGAGACTACTGTGCGAAGTGTCATTCCTGTCTCGAAAGAAAAACACCCAAGGGACGAAGACCAGCTCCAATTCAGCCGTTCCCTGAGGTTTCGGCTCCCTTCGAGCGGACAGGTATGGACATAATGGGCCCATTGCCCACGACCACTTCCGGAAACAAGTACATTTTAGTATTTGTCGACCACCTTTCAAAATACGCAGAAGCGGTAGCACTCCCAGATCAGAAGGCAGACACGGTTGCAAGAGCATTTGTCGAACAGATCGTGCTCCGACATGGACCCCCGAGGCAACTCTTGACAGATCGGGGAACGAACTTCGTGTCGCATCTAATGAGGAGAGTTTGCGAGCTGCTTAAGATCGCTAAGAAGCAGACAACACCGTACCATCCGGCTTGCAACGGCGCGGTGGAGCGACTGAACCAAACCGTGACCGGGTTCCTGTCGCATTTTGTTTCGCGCGACCAGCGGGACTGGGACTTGTGGCTCCCGTATGCAATGTTTGCCTACAATTCCGCAGCACACGAGAGCACGGGCGAATCGCCATTCTTTCTTCTCTACGGCCGAGACCCGGACCAGCCTAGTGAAGTGCCAGAGGGCCCCCGTCGTGTCCCATACGCTTCACTGGACGACTATAAGGTTGAGCTAGAATCGCGCTTGCAAGTGGCGAGGGACATCGCAAAGGAGTCCTTAAAGAAAGCGGCGAAGCGCAGGAAGGAGGTGCACGATCGCAGTGCTAGAGACGCGCCGTTTAATGTGGGGGACAGCGTGTACATTGAAAACTGCCAAAGGCAGATTGGGTTAGCTCGTAAGTTCCAGACGAAGTGGAGAGGACCGTGCGAGGTTGTCGAGAAGCTTTCTCCGGTAAACTTCAGAGTCCGAGACGTGAACCGGCGCTTGATAAGGATACACGCAAATCACCTCAAGTCGGCACCGGTTCAGTATTCACGAAATGAGGAAAGGGAAAGCGCGGATTTTGATGGGGACAGAAGTGAAGCGGAGCGCGCAGATAGTTCGCAAGAAACGCCCTCTCCCGCATTTGTTCGGCAGGCGCCAGAGGTGACGGCCAGAATGCCACCGGATTTACTTCATGCATTGCTAGAAGAAGAAGCGCGCGAGGTTGCCGCGCAGATAACGCCAGGAGAGGCTCCTGCCACGAGCCCTCGCGAGTCCCAAAGCAGACAAAGGGGCACAGACTTACTTAGTATGACTCATGAAGGCCGATATCCGCTGCGAAATCGGAAAGCTAAGTCGGACTAATGGCGTAAACAGAGCGGAGTTTTGAACTGGTTAAAATTGTGTAATGCCACAGCTCATAACATTGCTATGTGCTTATGTGTTAAGTTATCGGAGTTGGTAGTAAAACCTTTCTGTCATTAAGTAACACCTTCACAGGAGAGCATGCGGAGCGCATGCAGAACCTGCCCTACTTCCTTTCGTTATCTATATTTTTGTCTGTGCCGTGATCGTGCTAGAAGTGGGAGCTCCTTTGTAACTGTGGTAAATTTAGTTTGTCCAGTTTGGACTAGAAAGGAGAGGCTTGGGTGCTGAGTTTCATGTTTATCTGTAAAAGAAGATCAGTGCTGCCCCTGGAGACACCAGTATTGACAGCGGAGGCATATGGTGTTGTGCAGTGGTGTTGAGTGCAGCGAAAAGTGTTTTGTCGGACGCACTGTGCGAGGCGATTCAGAAAGACAAGGGGAGCTGCGTGGACTCAAATGTTCGGAGAACATTCTTCTGGAGGGTGAGCGAGTGTGACATTCCGTGTGTGCATCGAGTTGGGGCTTAAGGCCGCCCCTCTTTTCCCAGAACGAAGAGACCCGCCGCCGTGACAGCGGCATCATCAATTACCCAGCCATGCTCTTTGAGTGACGACCAGAAAAACCGGTCCCGCCGCCGCCCCGGGGAAACATGCTTTATCCTCCCCAATTTCCGGTTACATTCCAGGACAAGGGAGCTGTCAGCGGGCCAGAGCGCGCCGTACCACAGCCGACGCTATGCGAAACCGCGAAGACGACATTCTTTCCCTCCCCCCCCCCCCTTTGTCGTGGGCTATCGCCGGGAAGGCACCCACAGCTTCCCAGAAGGGCCGCGACGGACACCTGTCATGGCGGACAGGCAGTACTCGCCAAGAATGTGGAAAGACAGGCGCTAGTGAATTAGCTCCGAAGAGAGAGCCTGTGTATACTCTCACTTGAGAGAGAGTGGTGGCGTTTTTGTTGTTTATTTAGTCTGTATTGTTAACAGACTCTGGGGTCGAGGCTAAGCCCAGCCCAAGGGGTGGTCCCCATCTCGCATGTTATTTTGGATTGGAGAATTGATGCTTTGGGCGGGCCACTGGAAATGACCGCCCTTAGTCCTTTGTTAATCAAGTGCTTAAAAGCGCATGTAAACGAATGCAGTTCAGTCTGAGCTGGGGCTCCATGCTTAGTATGAAATGTGATGCTACTTAGGCACTAACCTGCCCGGTCGATGAGTAAAGTAGTGCAAAGTTTGTTCTGTTGTAAAATTATGCTCTGCTGTCATCATCTACAAGCTCGCCTCCTGTTCATCTTCCAAGCCGAACGACACTAGAGGAAGGGTTTGGGAACCATCCTCGAAGAAACGGACGACTATTGAAATTCTACTGCATACACGCTCAGGACGACATCATTCGCCAAGAGGGCCTTCAGCGCCGAAGCCCCGACGGCGTGCAGCTTCTGCCAGCAACCGCTCGAGCCCAACTCCGGAGCCACTCCATCGCCCCCATGAAGTCGTCGGCACGTAAGCTCGGACACCCCAGCCTCTGATGTATAACCTTAACCATGTGTAATTATTGAATATATCTGTTTGTTTAAACTGAGCCATACGGTGTCTCTTTGCCTCTCCGTCCCGTGTGGACCTGCGCATTATGGGGGTCATCACACCATCTATTCCGACAGCTTGTCTTAGTCAATAAAGAATTTTTTTTGTCGAACCAAATACAGTGTGTCAGAGCAGACGGAAGGCAGGCAGCAAAGGGCGACTGCGATTAATTTTCTTGCGTTTTATTTAGTTTTATTTGGAACACCACCTAACCCCTTCGAAGCTTGACAGTCAATTTGGCAGTAGCTGTATTCTGTATTTGTATTTAGTAGAAAGTGGCTACATATCATGTATCATGAAAAAGAAAGATTACACGACGAACATTCTACCAAGGTAGACGAGGCAAAAAGCGCTTCAAGCACATCTGACAAAGCCTCGCCTCCTGGCAAAGTGAACACGTAATTCTAAGGGATATTACTTTACAAACAATTTTGATACAAAGTATTGCACACACCTAATTAAAGGGCATGCAGCCCAAAGACACCCTTCAAAGCATGGCTGTCAATGCAGCAATGGTTGAACACTTAGCGCCAAGGGCTGTTGCTATGTAGAAGATTAATTTGATACAATAAACAACATACGATTAATCAAAGGGCGCACAGCACGAAGTATAACAGAGTGGTAATCAGAGAGAAATGTATTTGAAGCATATAAAACACTAGAAAACAGTAACAAATAGTATAATGCAGTACAAAGGCTCCCAATCAAGTTTTAAGCAAATTTATGGTAACGCCTACTAAATCAATATGACAGAACCGAGCTAGATAGGCATAAGCAGGGTTTCATAATGAGATCCACAATATGTGATAACCTTCTGCACGTTCCGAGGTGCTGGAAGCCCGGTGTGTGCCCTCTGCTATGGTAGAGTACCCTCTTTCAAGAAGTAACTAGCGAAAATGTTCCTGGTTTCGGCAGCAGCTCCTTAATGGTTCCTTGAGTGTGTGGTTTCCATGTTGATGAGGACATCGGATTCATCTTCGGACCTCCACTGGCCTGGAACAAAATTTTCATCGTCTTCTTCATCTCTATAGCCCTGTGGACAATATGTGTTTTTTGTCATCGATAGAAATTTGTGCAGAACACAGCATGCTAAAACGGCAAATGCCACATTACGAGGCAGGGGGATCAGCGGGCCTAGAACTCTCCACAGAGCAGTCAGTATGCCAAAAACGCTTTGCACAATGAGTCTGCAATAAACACGGTAAATTCATGATCTGTCATCTTGCCATAGAAGTTTGAATAGTCGTTATTTGCGCTCCAGGTAGACATGTCAAACATTACGAAACATCACTGGATCAAGTAACTAGTATTATATATTGCAGCAACCAATTGCACAGGCCAGGCGGAGCATATCTGACTTGATGAAAGCCTTTATTTTCACCGACCTGCTTTTTTTGGAGAAAATATTTTTCCTCCATGTCCCTCAAGTGCTAGGTAAAATACTGGAGTAAATTTAGCTATTGAGACAAATACGCCTCATGAAACAATGCCAGCGATTAGGCAGTTCACAGTTCAGGTGAGAATTTTCTTTTCTCTTAACAATGGAACGCATGCCCTGCTTACAAATGTCATTGAATACCTTGCTTTGCTGAGCCTGTAGTTGAACACCCTCTTGGTAGGCTCCATCTTTTTGTCGGGGTAAGGACGCAAGAAATCTTGTCTCAACTGAAAGGCTTCATCCCCGACGAAGACGTGTGTTGCAACTGTTAGGCTTTTGGGAAGGCGTGCTGGTGCTGACAAGTTGACAGCGTTACTGGCGAGCTTCTTTCCAAAGGTGCACCCCGTGAAGATTCCTCCATTGCTGTGCCGGCCAGGAGCGCCAACATTGACCATTAAAACCTGTACTTGGCATCAACTATAGCCATGGGCACGATGAAGAATGCGCCCTGAGAAATGTATAATACAACATACGCATTAAAAAACCTAGTATGACTACAAAGTCTGGAAAATTATAATAACAAACTGCACTGAATGAACCGCACCTTATAATAGAAAAAATTGCTACCGGAAAGCAGTGGCGATGTTCTTTGCACATGCTTCACGTCAGCTCCACCTGACGTCATACACTTTGACCGAGCGGTGGTGGTGTGGTGCAAAACATTTATTTATACCATCTGCAAAAGAGGCATTGCTTGGACCAGGCGTGCAGGGCCCGGCCCTCATGATCACTAGTAGGGATCCCTAGTGCGGGACTGTCACGGATCCCTCCGGAGAACACTCGGACCGAAAGAATGGACTAGGGGACGGGTGTACCCACACAAACGCACATTTAATACACTCTACGGGGCACACACACTAGAACACAAAACTAACACAACACGAAACACAAAGCCTATAAATACACACGACCCGGGCACACTACTACTAGCGTCTACTACTAGTGTTCTACTGTTAGCGGTCGGCGTTCGTGCTCACGGTTGGTTCGGTGTGGCTGCGGCGTTGTATGGATCCCGTAGCCGGCGTCGAGGCGGCGTTCGCCGTGCTCGGGCTGGCGTCGCTGGCTGTGTTCGACGTGCTCGTGGTCCAAGCGTCCGTGGAGATGATGCCGGTGTTGGCGTTGGGGCCACCACCTGGATGGGTGGAAACAGCACTGGAGACACCCCTGGCCGTAGCAGGTGGTAGCGTCCTCTGTTGACTCCCCGAAACGGGCTCAGGCACGGCAGGAGGTCCACGATACGGAGTCGTAGAACGCGAGCTCACCGAGCAGTAGCCGGCGTCGCTCCCTTCCAGACAAAGTGTCCCTGACCCGCCGGAGCCTCCGCTTCTCTGCTGTTCCCCCCTGGGCCTCCCTCTCGCTCGCCCTTTTATAGCCTCGGTGTTAGTCCACGTAAGCCTTGTCGTCGTCTTCTTCTCTTCTTCACCAATCATCTTTATCCACCTCGCCGAATGCTTCTTCTTCGTCTTCTTTATTCTTCGGTTAATTCGCGTCGTCTTCTTCACACCATTTTCCTTTAAAATTTAATGAAGGCTCCTTAATATATGTGACAGGGACCCCTGCGGCCTCCGCGGCGGCTCGGGCTCTTGTCACCAGGGCTCGTTGGTCCTGGAGAGTCGAGCAGCCGAGCAGGGCAGCCTAGCTCCCAGTCCTCTCTTGTGGGGTGGGTTGGGGTGGGAAAGCAGGATTGGCGGGCAGCCTAGCTCCCAGTCCTCTCTTGTGGGGTGGGTTGGGGTGGGAAAGCAGGATTGGCAGGACATGAACACACCATGTGATATGTGTCCGCAAACACTTCCCCAAAGTCTGGATGGATGGAAAGAACTTTTATTAGAGGAAAAACATTTCCAGGGTGGCCCCCTACTGGTCCAGGAGTCCACAGGCTTCTGCTTCATATGAAGCCGGATCCACCAGCAATTTTTTGCCGGCGGGCTGAGCGGTCCGTAAAGCAGTCTCTCAGGAAGAATGAGTGGGATTGGACGCTCGCCCGAAAAGGCCGAGCTTAAATGTTTAAGCACTGCAATGCACAGTACCATGCTGGTGTAGAGGCGAAGAAGCGAAGCCTCCTTCGCCTTCTTGAGACCTTTACAGAAGGGCGGGTATCGGCCGCGAGCGGTTTGATCAAAAGAGAGATCTCCCGAAAAGTAACAGCCGTATAAAGCAGCGGGAGAGGCAATGGCCGGTGGTTAAGCGCGCGGGCGGTAGCGTCCGCTACCTTATTTCTCTATATCCCCTCATGTGATGGGGCCCAGATGATGGAGCGCCGGGTTGGAAAACCCCGGTACTCACATATATGTAAAATTTGGAAGGCATGACCTGGAATTTGTCCCTGATCAAAATTGAAGAAAGCTCCCCTTGAGTTGGTGATAATGAGTTGGGACGCTGGATCCGCGGCTTCAAGTGCGATAGCAACTTGCTCCGCTAATGTAATGTTGGGGGCATGGAAGGTGAGGCCCTGAACTGGGGTGTTTTGGTAGACGACGGTCGCCGTGAACCAACCCCCATTGTATGGACCGGCCGCGTCCGAGTAAAATACCCCTGGTCGAACACCATACCGCTCGGAAATGGCCTCCGCTCGCGCGAGGCGGCGGCCATCATAGGCTTCCTTTGTCATGCTATAAAGGAGGGGGCGAACCTGCAGGGTGAAGCGCCAGGTCTCGGGCAGGGATACCCACTTCTCCTGTTGAGTTGTGTAACTGATGTGCAGGCGGGTCAGAAGGCGGCTACCCGCACGTGTTTTGCTTAACCGCAAGTATTGATTCATGAGATGACCCTCGCGCAGATCCCGAAAAGTGTTCGTCATCCCCAGGCAGAGGAGACGTTGGTTGGTTGTTGAAATGGGGAGGTCAAGAGCTCTCTTATAGATTTTTCGGAGAATCACTTCGAGAGCGTTCTCAAGGCAATTGCCCAGATGGAGGTAAGGTGCCCTGGTTACAAACGCATTGGCCAGCAGCAGGGTGTCTTTGCATCGCAACCCCACCCCCGTTTGTTTGATACACGGCAAGCCATGCGGCCCAACTAATCCCCCACCTTGCGGAGTTTTTTTCAGCATGGTGTCAATCTTGCGGTTCTTGTGTATGTAGAGTCCCAATGCTCTGATTTTCTCGTGTTCAGATATCGGGCCACTGAGCAGGGAGAGGGCAATTTTGGTTGTGCACTTTGGATTAGGGCGTATGTGCACGAATTCCGATTTGCTCGGGGAGCACTTAAGGCCGCAGCGGCGTGCATACGCGTCCACAATAGCCGCCGCTTGCTGCAGGTTGGCCCCGATTTCCGCAACCGATCCGTGTGTTGCCCAGAGGGTGATTCCGTCCGCGTAAAGGACATGTTGCACGCCGTGGACATCACCCAGCAGGGTATGGAGCTTCACAATGGTCAGAATGAAGGAAGATGCGAGAGGACTGCTGCCTGTAGAGTCCCTCACGTACCAAGTTGGTACGGGCCATGTTCACTGTCTTGGAGTGTGATAAATGATTGCCGATCTGTGAGGAATTGCTTAATGTAATGGAATGTGTTGTACCCATAGTCCACTTGCGACAGGTGAAAGAGGATGATATCATGCGTCACATTGTCGAAAGCACCCCGAAAGTCCAGTACGAGGACCACCTTATCGTTGCTAGTGTGCTCGACAGAATCAAGAATCTCTCAATGAAGTTGCAGCGGCACATCTTGTGCCGACTGGTGTGGGCGGAACCCGTGCATGCTATCTGCAAGGGCGTTGTGCGTTTCTAGGTAGGTGCACAGTCCGTCACGGACCATGGTCTCTATCAACTTCCCCACACAAGATATGAGAGAGATGGGCGGGTGGTTATCGGCGTTGAGATTTCTGCCTGGTTTGGGTATGAATGTGGCTAGAGCCGTCTTCCAATCCCCCGGGATAGGCGTACATCCAGTCCAGATAGTATTGAAACATTCGAGCAGCCGCTCGTAGGCCGGTTCTTGGAGGTTAGGGAGAAGTTTCACTGTCACCGTCAACTTTTCCCTGCCCGGGGCTGTCCCTCATTTCATTTTGGTGAGGGCCACTTTGAGGTCGTGAAGCTGGAACCTTCGATCCAGCACTGCGTTCTGAGAATCTGCATACGATTACGCCGGACCACGCGAATCCTGGTCTGTGTGCAGATATTTATCTCCGAGCGCGTCAGCCTGTTTGGCTGTCTCCGTTGAAGGTGTGAATTTCTCGTTGAAGATGTTTTTCGGTTTCGATGCGGGTTTGGGTCGAATCAATGAGGGCGCGGAAAATGCGCTACGTGCTCCGGTTCGACATTCGTCGACCACCGGTGTTGCATCGGTCTACCCAGTTCGAGCCCGCGAGTTGGGCCGCATAATCTGCCGCTTGTTGGGTGAGTTCCGCGATACGTATTTTCAGTTGCCGATTAGGCTTCTGCCAGCGCCATCGACGGACGAGGCGGTGCCGGGCGTCCCATAGGTGAAGAAGGTGGTTGTCCACTGCCGTGTTCGCCTCTGAGAGCTGGACGTGCTGTTCGGTATCTTTGAGCTGGCAGATGAGGTGTTAGAGGTGTTGTGATCAGGTAGTGTAAACTTGATACGCTATAGGCGTAGAGTTAGTGCAGTTAGGTTTGATTTTGGTCCGGTTAGGAATGGTTGCTTTATTGTGTTGTGTTGTAAGAGGTTTGGTGCGGATTGTGGGCGTAAGACTGCAGTAGTCGCTACTCAGGGCTTCCTCGGTGTTGTGCCATTCTGCATATCTAATATTTTTGGTAAAGGTACGATCTGGGCACGTGTCCCGCGCCACGGAGTTCTCAATGCGAGTGGGTTGTGCAGGGTCCATTTGAAGAGTAAGGCCGAACGTGTACGCAAGTTCCGCCAGCTTGCGTTTTCGTTTTTCTTCACGTATGTACCCCCATAAGGGGCTGAGGGCATTAAAGTCCCCAATGATTATGAGGGGATTCCTGTTCGTCACCTTTAATGCGCGACTGAAAAAGGCTCCAAATGTGACGTTTGGAAGTTTGGGAGAGCAGTAAACGTTGAGTACGTGTAATGAAGTGGTCCTGTTTGCGTAGCGGAAGGATCGTCACCATGACATACGATAAAATGGCTTTGTAATCCAGGTCCACCAGTGAGGGCGTATAATTTTTATGTACGCAAAGGCAGCTCTGCGTATCTTGCTGATATACTGAGTAATTTGTGAGAGTGGTTGCGTCCTCCGGCTCTTAAAGGGGCACTAAGGCAGGAAGTCTTGGGACCGTTGTTTGGAAAAGCCGGAGGTCGGCACGCTTAGTGCAGTCCTTGAAACTTCTGCGGTTTCACTGTAACATTTGGTGGACGGGGACCGAATTGCTGCGTGTGTACCACCGCGGTTTAGGAGGGCCCACCATGATTATGACTAGAATTTCTGCTTACTAGGAAGCGGCCCGCCTCTGAGCCGGGTGTCCCAATGACAGCAGGTTTCGTCACGCTGGGCAGGTTGAGGGCGGGCTCCTGTTCCTCACGTGTAACTCTTTGTCTACAAGTCTTAATGTTGTGGCTCCTTATATGCTTGAGTGAGCCGGAGGGTCTGGTAATTAGGGTTTTCTTGTTCATGTGTAAGGCTATAAAGGTCGAAATTTTGTCTACAGATACCTTAATGGTGGCTGTGATTTGCATTTCTAAGGCGGAGAATGCGGAGTTCATCTGGGCCTCCAGTACGCTAATCCTCGCCTCAAGCGAAGACTGGGCGGTTGCTGTTTGCGCGTTCGCCGATGTGTCGCTAGCAATCTCCTCCACCATGTGGGGACTGGGCCTTCGGGCAGGATAACCTTGGCGCGCCTCAGTCAGGGCAAAACGCTTCGGTAGGTTAGCGAAGTCCTCTTTGAGGGCGGAATTTTCGCATTGCTCGGCCGTTTTTGTCGCCGGTTTCGAAGGGGGGGGGGGATGAAGCGGGGAGGCCCTACCCTTGCCGCTCACCTGGGATCCCTGGATGACGGCTTGAGCCGGCGTCCGCGAAGAACCTGGTGGGGGAGCACCCGTTCGTTTCTCCATGTCGGCTCGGGGTGGCGGTGGTACTGTATGAGGCAACTCCGGCTTGCCAGTAGATGGACCTAAGACCGCCGCGGTGGCTGAGTGGTTATGGCGCTCGGCTGCTGGCCCGAAAGACACGGATTTAATCCCGGCCATGGCGGTCGAATTTCGATGAAGGCCAAATTCTAGAGGCCCGTGTGCTGTGCGATGTCAGTGCACGTTAAAGAACCCCAGGTGGTCGAATTTTCCGGAGCCCTTCACTACGGCGTCGCTCATATAGCCTGAGTCGCTTTGGGTAGTTAAACCCCCATAAATCAAACCTAAACCAGTAGATGGACCGCATGGCTTGCTGGGGGCTGGTTGGCTCCCTTGTCCATGGTTTTGCGGGGCCGCCGTTTCCGACGTTTACGGCGGCTCTTCTTGGGCGTCGGTCCCTGCTCCGTGCGCAGGGGTGGGTGGTTTCGGGACTTTGCAACGCACGCGCGGGCCCCCGTGGTACGGGCTCCTCCGCAAAGAGAGCATTTTGGAACACACTCGTGAGGGACCCGCACCACTCAGCGAGCTGGGCTTGCTGGCCGCACATTCCACATCTGTCCGGTCTTGGGCCGGGGCAGGCGTCCATGCGCACCGCAGGGACAACACCGCATGGACCGCAGGCCGGGATGGTGCGCTGATATTCACGAACTTGAACGAGCATCGACTCGTAATGGATGTAGCGAGGCTTCTGCTTTCCAGAAAACGTAATTCGCGCATTATTCGACGGTAGTGTTAGGCAGTGACTGAACGCTCCGCTTGTGCTACCTCGGACGCTTAAAACAGCTGGCCGCCCCACACCAGCTGTTGTGTACAAGTGCTGTGCGCGTGTGTCGCGGTGGTTTCTGTTTGTTGGCGCACGCGCGCAGCCATCCGCATTATAGGCGGTGCCTAGCGGTGACGACACCACCGACGTCACCGACGACGTCACGGGAACCCCCCCCCCCCCCCCCTTGGAGACGACGCGGCGACCCAGCGTAGCCCGCCGCCTCCTCACCGGCGCCACCCCCCTCTCCCTCTCGGCGGCCGCGGCGGCTGAACGCGCGCGGCCTGAATAATTGAACTGACTTGTAATTAGTGTATATCTGCCCTCTCCCCTATCTCTTTCCTGCTATCCCCTCACCTCTTTTGTTTCACTTCTTCAAACTGCCTGCTATCCTATATTTCCGCTACCCCAGCTCAGGTGCCGCCGATTAGTGATGGCAGATGCCGGGGTGAGCAAACATCTTTTACCTTCCTTTTTGTTATTTTAAATAAATAATCACTATATATATTATTCGACGTCCCGAACTTGCGTACCTCAAGAATTTCGCCATGGCGCCACTGGAGGCTTGAGCGGAGGCATTCCGCTGTCTCTGTTGCGAACGGTGACCACACAAGTAAGACACGTTGCCGCCGTCTTGCCACAGGTGGCCCGTAAGTGGGCTCTATTATTCTGCATATTAGTCTCGAAGTCCCCGATAATCATGTCTGCAATTTCGGCTTTTGTTGTGTAGATGAGAATCAAGTTCTGATCCCGTACCGGGAGAACTGTGATGAATTGCGAGGACTCCGGTTCGAGGTAGGCTATGAACTCCCGTCCGTATTCGTTCTCCTGAAATACCTCGTGCAAGGATACTAGAGTTCTCGGTTTGATGACAACCACGAAGTCTTCGGGTGCTGGTTTGGGTAATGGCTGCGGCCTCCACGTCGTAAGAGGCCGGTCTGTGCGGCCCGCTGGGCGTTGAGCGGACGCCGGCGAGTTGTTGGAGCGGGCGCTGGCGGCGGGAGCGGCACGGGAGGCCGCGTCCACGGACGCCGCTTTTAGGGCATGGCCCTGCGCTCAGCGAGCTACCGCGGCAGCGAGCGCGGCGCTCTTGAAGCTTGCTGCTGTCGGCTCACCCAGGTTCTGGGGATGAGTGGTGGTCCATGTCATCACCTCCAGGTGATATCCCTATCTGGTGGTTTGCTGTAAGGCCATATTGTCGCAGAGCCGGGGCTCCAGCGCACCGGGCGTTGGCGCCGCCGTTAGGCCAAGCGGCGCTGCCTAGCGTTGTCTAAATTTAGCTGTGCGAGAATTTGTAAACGGGCGATCCGACTGCGCAAACAAAGATATCCGCTGATCTCCTGTAACATCCGGCAAGAAGTGGTGCAGGTCTTGTTGGCCTGGGGTGGAAAAAATCCGCGGCCCCAGGCGACCACCGGCAGAGCCGATGCGCATCTGCAGAACACTCCCCAGGAACCCGAAACGCTCTCTTGAGCGAGCAGAGCGGGAAAGCGTCTGCTGGAATCGCATGCGTGTGCGTGCGATACCCGATGTGCTGGCTCAGTGGTCAGAGCGTTCAGCTACTGAACTGGAATTCCCGGGTTCGAACCCAACCCCGGCGGCCGCATTTCGATAGAGGCGAAACGCTAAGGCGCCCGTATGCTGTGCAATGTAAGTGAACGTTAAAGATCCCCAGGTGGTCGACATAATTCCGGAGCCCTCCACTACGGTACCTCTTTCTTTTTCCACTCCCTCCTTTGTCTCTTCCCTTACGGCGCGGTTCAGGTCCGCCGATATGTGAGACAGACAGTGCGCCATCTCGTTTCCCCAAAAACCAATTTTATTTTTAATCGCATGCGCAGGGCATCAAAATGGGTTCTGCATAAAAGGCCGGCGCAGTTTCATGTGTTCAGCCGAACGCTATATGCGTGTTCGATGTGACGCCTGCCGTAGAGACCGCCAGTCGCTCGACCACAAACGAAGCCAGTGAGATGCAGCTTTCGCTTTCGACCAGGGTTAACCAGAGCAAACCCACCAGCAATTTTTTGTACTACTGCGCGAGTCATGCGTAGCAGATGCGGCGATATATGAGACAGATACTGCGCCATTTCATTTCCCCGGAAACCAATTAAAGAAGTTCCAGATGCAGCGTCCGGTAGCGCACCGGCGTTGCTTGCGTTTGGCTTAGCGTGAACCGAGACCGTTGAAGGCTGTTCTGGGGGCGAATTGGAACCCGTGGTCTGATTTCGATAAGCATGGAGCATAGTCTGCCACTCACCAGGTTGAGAGCCCAACGGGTTAATGGTCTCAACATCCACGCACTCCTCCATGGCTGTTGGGGAGTGAGGAACGCGGCGCGCCGG
The DNA here is from genome assembly GCF_052857255.1 of Amblyomma americanum. NCBI lineage: Eukaryota > Metazoa > Arthropoda > Arachnida > Ixodida > Ixodidae > Amblyomma > Amblyomma americanum. The sequence goes on from NC_135503.1 coordinate 109,007,616, forward strand.
CGAGGCTTAGCGTAGCGGCGTGGCTGCCGGAGAAATTTTCACCGGGTAGACCATCGAGACCATCGGGCACATCCAAACGACGGTAGCGGTTAGGGTCCGTGTACGTACCTTCTTGGATCCACTGAAGGACTTGGCGGGTCCTAGGAAGGATTTAGCTGGACTCAACCAGAAACCAGAAATTGGCGGAGCAGACACGTACGAGACGCGTCCGCTCTCTCGGGCCCCTTATCGGCCTCCCCTCTCATCAAGCACTTTAGTTTACAAATCAAACATTGGTGCAAATTAGATTACCAGTACAAGTGTCACTCTATCTAGCTATCTGTACGAAGAACAGAAAGCTTAGCAAATAAAACAGGACAATCACATGCACTAAAACAAGCGACAGAAAGTTGGAAAAACAATAAAGAACACAGGACTGAGATAAGACTGGGAGGCTTCGGCAGCGATCGTGTGCGATCTTCCCGAACTGTAGTTATTTCACTCCTGGACGGGCCCACCAAGCTCGTCTTTCCGCCGACAGCAGCGACGGTCTTCAAGCATGGCGGCTATCCTCAGACTGCTTGCGACTGTTCAACGTCGTCTGCGGGTGCGGTGTCTAAGCTATACGCAGGGAAGTGTCGCAAGCGATCGCGATAAGTGATGTCGCGTACTATATCGTATTCGCGGAGATATTTTGTGTTGTAGCCGCCCACAACATATTCAGCTTCGTCTTTTTCACCGCACAATATGTCGTCATACTTGCGTTTCTCCGATGCCCGCTGACGCTTCTCTGGTGCATTGTCACTCCGAAAGGTCGACAAAGGCCTGAACTTTTCTGAATGCGTCGTTAGCCAAGTGATGTCCCACATATCGTATGGGCGGAGATTCCTTTGGATGTGGCCGGCCACAGCGCTTTTGGCGTCATCGTCTTCACCAGCCATGCAGTCGCATGCTTGCGTTTCTCCGATGCACGCTGACGCTCCTCTGACGCGCTGTCACTGCGAAAGGGCAACAAAGGCCAGAACTTTTCTAAATGCGCCGTTACTCAAGTGATGTCGCACATCATCGGCGCGGAGAATCCTTCGGATGTGGCCGCCAACAGCGCGTTTGGCGTCATCGTCTTCACCAGCCATGCAGTCGCCATGCTTGCGTTTCTCCGATGCCCGCTGACGCTCCTCTGCGCGCTGTCGCTGCGCAAGGGCAACAAAGGACTGAACTTTTCTAACTGCGCCGTTAGCCAAGTGATGTCACACATATCATGGGCGCGGTAATTCCTTCGGATGTTGCCGCTCACAGCGCTTTCGACGTCATCGTCTTCACCAGCCATGCAGTCGTCATGCTTGCGTTTCTCCGATGCCCGCTGACGCTCCTCTGCGCGCTGTCGCTGCGCAAGGGCAACAAAGGACTGAACTTTTCTAACTGCGCCGTTAGCCAAGTGATGTCACACATATCATGGGCGCGGTAATTCCTTCGGATGTTGCCGCTCACAGCGCGTTTGGCGTCATCGTCTTCACCAGCCATGCAGTCGTCATGCTTGCGTTTCTCCGATGCCCGCTGACGCTCCTCTGCGCGCTGTCGCTGCGCAAGGGCAACGAAGGACTGAACTTTTCTAACTGCGCCGTTAGCCAAGTGATGTCACACATATCATGGGCGCGGTAATTCCTTCGGATGTTGCCGCTCACAGCGCTTTCGACGTCATCGTCTTCACCAGCCATGCAGTCGTCATGCTTGCGTTTCTCCGATGCCCGCTGACGCTCCTCTGGCGCGCTGTCATTGCGAAAGGGCAACAAAGACCTGACCTTTTTGTAGCGTAAGCTACACAGTCCGAGGTTGACGAGTTTCGCGTGCATCCTGGAGAGCCGTGCTGCGCATGCGCGAGCAGCAGTGACGTCACAAAAGTGAATAAAAAGGCCTGTGTCGAAGCTGGGAGTCGAGCCAGGCCTTTCGACGTTTGAGGCAGAGACGCTACCACTCCGCCACGACGGCGAGATGTTTCGCCGTGAATAAAGGTGCAAAATAAATAAGCGCAAGGTATCCTATATAAGGAAGTTTTATATGGAGAGAATCCAGCGTGCTGTAAAGAATGGAGGTAGCCTAAAAGCGCTGAAGAGGAAACTTGGCATACGGAAAATCCAGATGTATGCGTTAAGAGACAAGGAGGGCAATGCCATTAGCAATACGAATTAGTCCCCGCAGGGGGGCGTCTGCAGCTTGCAGGCGTTGGTGAGTGGCGACACCACGGGTTCCTGAGGATCCGCAGTGACATCCCCGTAAGGGGATGATGGTGAACAGTGCATCACCATGAACCCGAGCACACACGCCAAGCCGTTCGTGGCATCGCCGTGTCCGTGGAAAAGGGGTTCCTGGTGGTTGAGCCGATGCCGAGCGCTTGGACCTTCCTCTGCGGAGACAACACACCACTTTGGCCCCAGCTTCCTGTAGACGGCAACTCCGGCCTGACCCGACCGGGAGAAATCGGCAGTCGCCTTTTCCTGTCCTCCCCTCTGTCTTTCACTTTCCCGTCATCTTTCTTAGAACATTCCGGTCTCCTCCTCCCTTCTGGGTTTTTTCACTTTTCATAGGCGGCGAGGGTTAATCTTGTGTGGCCAACCACCCTGTGTTGCGTCATTTTCGGTTATAGCAGTGGTGTACAGCTGGCGTGGTCAGGGCTTGTTTCCAAGTTCCTGTCCCCTCGCATTGTTGGGCTCCGTGGTGGGTAGCTTGCGCCATGGCTGAAGAACGTTTTTTTTTTTCATGGCTGCTTCCTTACTTTCAAGTGATGGCCCTCAGGAAATTAGTCGCACAGATGTAACTTGTCAGTTCCGTAACAAAAAGAGAACATCTTTCCCAAAATTCCACATGTTCACAGTGAACAGAGAAAAACCAGCTATACTCATCTCCTTTCACAGTCTCAAAATTCCTCACAGGTTCATTAGGTCTGAAGTACAAATTGACAAAACTGGCTAGTGGAGACCTCCTGCTAGAACTTGTTGGCATTCAAATCTCGAAACTGGCAGACATCGAAACTTTCGGAGACATCCCTGCTTCTGTAACTCTCCATAGATTACTAAACACTACGTGGTGTCATCTCCGAAAACAACTTTTTGCAACTGATAGAAGAGGAAATGCTGGAAGGACTGTCCGAACAAAATGTAACCAATGTATATAGAACAAAAATACGCTAAGAAAACAAAGAAATTCCAACGAAACACAACGTGACACGCACACGCACACGCACACGCACGCACGCACGCACGCACACGCACACACACACACACACACACACACACACACACACACACACACACACACACACACACACGCGCGCACACACACACACACACACACACACACACACACACACACACACACACACACACACACACACACACACACACACACACACACACACACACACACACACACACACACACACACACACACACACACACACACACACACACACACACACACACACTCAGGGTCACTAGATGTATCTGCTCGGTTGGTAAGCTCGCGAGCTAGATCGTCAGCCCTCTGATTTCCAGTCACCCCGGTGTGCCCCGGCACCCAGAAAATTTTGTGCTGAATTTCTTTGTTCGGGGGTCCCGCCTGGAGGATGATGCGTAGCGTTCCCTTGCTGATCCTACCATTAGGGTAGTGCCTGCATGCTTCTTTGGAGTCAGTGATTATTGTGAGCGATTTATTTCTGCGGTATCCTTCAGCTACTGCGAGCGCAACAGCAGCTTCTTCCCTCTCGGATACTCTGCATCCGCTCTGTGATATACTGGTGACTAGGTCCCCTTGATGGTTCACCACCTCCGATACTACTCTGTGTTCCTTCGTGCTTCTGTTCCATCGATGCAAAGCCGCATCTGTGTATACTACACTTGTTTTTTCAGCTAAGTTAAGTGCTTTTCTACATACTCTGCTCACGCAGCCCTTCTCATTGCGTGCAGATAAGGGTCCATGTTGCGAGGGATTGGGCACACCCTGAGTGTTTGGCGAATTGTTGTTGTTGTTGTTGTTGTTGTTGTTAGCCTATCAATGTTATCAGGTATGCCCGCTACCCTATCTTCCACTTCTTCACTTAAGTAGCCCAGCCTTCGGAGGAGCGCTCTGCGGGTGGTTGACTGCTGGAGCCTGTACATTTGGGCCCCTATTTGAGCTTCCTTTAGCTCGTCAAACGTATTGTGGACTCCCAACTTGAGGAGCTTCTCGTTTGACGTATTTCTTGGTAGATTTAGGGCCGTCTAGAAAGCCTTCCTGATTAAAGTGTCTGCTTGTTCTTTTTCGTGCTGTGTCATCTTGTGGTAGGGGAGTGAGTATGTTATGCGGCTGACCACCAGGCTCTTGACTAACTTGATCGTGTCACTCTCCTTCATGCCAAATCTTCTCTGTGATACTCTGGTGATCATTCTGCTGACCTGTTGCATTGATTGTTGGAGAAGGCTTAGGGTGTGGCTGCACTTCCCGCTGCTTTGGATCCACATTCCCAACACTCTGATCATGTTGCGTTCCGGGAGGACCTCCCCTTCAATTTTTATGTTGTATATTTCTTTGGATGGTCTCTTGCCCACTCGTAGAATTACCGACTTCTCCTTGGAGCATGCCAGGCCTCTCTCTCTGACGTAGTTCTCCACGCATGTGGCTGTCTGCTGCAGGAGATCTTGTTTTTGCCCTAGGCAGCCCTGGCTGATCCAGATCGTTATATCATCGGCGTACATAGCGTGCTGTATCCCCTCTATCTGGCTCAGCTGTCTGCCTAGCCCAATCATGGCTATGTTGAAGACCGGCGAGATCACTGAGCCTTGCGGGGTGCCTTTGTTTTTTTTGTTTCGAACACCTGCTGCGTAGGTCCCCCAGTCCAACCGTAGCTGTGCGGTTTGACAGGAAGGCCCTTACTTAGTCGTGTACTCTTCTTCCGCAGTTGGTGGTGGTTAGCCCTTCCATGATGGCGTCATGGCTGACGTTATCGAACGCGCCCTTGATGTCCAGTGCCATGATGATGTTCTCCCCTGTTTTGGGAGCGGCTTCTGCGACTTGCTCCTTGATCTGTAACAGGATTTCCTGCGTCGATAGATTTGTTCTGAAGCCGAACATACTTTGCGGGTACAGATCTTCATCTTCCAGGTATTGTATTCTCCTTGTGCTGACTCTCAAAAAGCTTTCAAGAAAATAAAGCCTGTCACATCTCTCGGTGAACACCCGAACCGTGCCCGTATGAGAGGGAAATGGAAACGAAAATTGGTTTTAAGGAAAAGAAAGTACGCTTGTCTCCATATATCGGTGGAAACCCGAATCGCGCCGTAAGGAATTAAAGTGAAATGAAAGTTGGTTTTAAGGAAAGGAAATTACGCGTCTCACATACCTCGGTGCACACCCGAACCGCGCCTTAAGCGAAGGAAAATGAAAGTTGGTTTTAGGAAAAGGAGATGACGCCTGTCGCACATTGCGCGATTTCCTTTCAACAAAAAACCATTTCTTTTTTATTCGGAATTCTGACATTATCTGCAAGGTTTGCGCGTCGTTTGGAACCGGATTTCTTTCCATATCTTCGAACATGACGGAGAGGCAGCCCACGGAATCCGGACCGACTTGGAACCCGACCCGCGGCGGCTGTTTTTATGGAGGAAAAACGCTAAGGCGCCCGTGTGCTGTGCGATGTCAGTGCACGTTAATGATCCCCAGGTGGTCGATATTGTTCCGAAGCCCTCCACTACGGCACCTTTTCTTCCTTTCTTCTTTCACTCCCTTCTTTATCCCTTCTCTTACGGCGTGGTTCAGGTGTTCAACGATATATGAGACAGATACTGCGCATTTTCTTCCCCCCCCCCCCAAAAAACCCAATTCATATTATTATTATTATTATTGTTATTATTATTATTATTATTATTATTATTATTATTATTATTATTATTATTATTATTATTATTATTATTTTTATTATTATTATTATTTTCATATATTCGCATGCAAGAGCAATAATACATTTGTAATTATATGGGCGTGTATACTAAGCTGGAATGCGCAATCACCGAGACCGCTCCGCACGTCACTGGTCGGAACTGCTGCCGCCGCGGAAGCAAAATCGTTTATTGTAATCAAAACATTTGCAATATTGCCTTGCGTCTAAAAGTAAGCTGGTCATAACATCATCAACACATTTCGCGTAGCGGTTCTGTCGCGTTCAATCAAGGGTTGCCTGTGCGAACATCAAGCAACCTCCCGTGTCCCTCCGACTGAGTTCGCTGGGAATGCTTTGCATGTAAAAGCACTGACTGGAAATCGCACTGCGGACTCACCGACTGCGCCGAATATTTTCGTTCTAGTCGCAGCAGGTGAAAATTGAAAGCTCTGCGTGGACCTTTTAATTGAAAAATAATATTTTAAAATCCCTGCTCGCAGTACAGGCAACCGATTAGGTAGACACACATCACCGCGCGCGTCCCTCCCTTACACCAATGACGTCAGTGAGCAGAAGAGGCAGCTTTGCAGCTCGCCCCTTCTGCCCACTGATGTCATCGGAATAACGGACGCACGCGGTGAGGTGTGTCGCCCTAATCGAAAGTGAGCTACTGGGAGCCGCGATATTTTTTTAATTGTCCTTAAATTATAGGGCTCAAGCAGGGCTTTTAAATTTCACTAAAATGCCTACAAAGACCACCTCTACAGAACTGTTGCACTAGAATATGCCTTCAAAATCATTTCAGGGCCCCTTTAAACGACGAAGCGAACAGGAGCCGTCAACGCAAGGCCTCGGCGCTCTCTTTTTCTCGCACATGGCTCTAACTCTTTTACGTGAGAGGGTTAGTATCCCAGTGTCGAAAAAAATGATGGAGGCATCTCAGCAGTTCTTGTCAAGTGTAAATCCGAGAACACTGATACTGGTCGCTGGGTGTGCCACTGAGTTGTTGTCAGGGAATTAGGGGAATGAGTGTTGGCACATTGCAGCAGCTCGCTTTGCCCGTTTCGCTGCATTGTGATGGTGTCGTACTATGTTCGCTGTTAACTGCCTCCTCCGGCGACGCTTTGCTGTCTCGCCTGATGTATACTCCATCCCAGTAGTTCCTCGCAGCACTACCAAAGCTGCGATGAGTGCACAGGCGCCGCTCTGGCGCTGCGGAATTTAGTGCCAGTATAAAAGAGTCATACGGGCATGTGGGAGAGCGTGCTGTAAAATGCGCATGTGCCAAGCGCTAATTCATACCGAACCTTAACGTACGCTCGCGGTACGTACGCTATTTCTCGAGTTAATCGTGCGCGACATGTGCGTGCCCGAAAAAATGTTTTCGAAAATGGCGCCGCCCTTCGATACGACCGCTCGCCTCGGAGCGAATTCGTCGTTGTTACTGCAGTTTTCAGTCCGTTCACTGGCCATAAATGGGATATCAGGCTTTTGCTTGGTCTCATCTCACATATACCAAAACGTATGATCTATAAATTCGCTTTATTTTTTATTTAAAGTGACGATTCTTCCGCTCCCAGTCCTAAAGAGGAACCTCGGTTTGTTGAGATAAATGATTCTTGTTTTATTAACCAGATGGCGCCACTAAGCCAACATGTAGTTTTGTCTTCGTTTGCACACTCGTAAATAATATGCGAATGCACAAATGGCGTAACACCCCGCGAAGTACTTGCGTTTATCATACGTAAGCGTGCTTACGCTTATGGTGCATAGAGGGCCTCGTTTTATACTTCTTTTTTTAACCATATCTGTGTACGCCGCTAGCAGACGACACGCTGCCGAATAGGTGCAGATGAACACGCTTAACGCGCTCGCTACATTGGCTAAGGAGGTTACTGCCTTTGAAAGTGCTGCAAATAATGGAGTATACACGCGTGCAATTCAACTTCGGATGAAGAAGAGCGGCTACCAGATCGAGCGGCCGTGACACTGGGCGCCGGATTTCCTAGCGTTACTGGTGGAGCCCCAGGCTTGTGGTGGTGGCGGCGTAAATATACAGGCAAATACACATCTTCCAGTAGACAGGATAGATGGATTGCGTTTGTTTATTTTGTTCGTTCAAATTTCGCAGTGCACATGAACAGTGTCTAAAGCAAGCAGATTCGAAAGGTTTTCACCAAAGAGTGCCGCAAACAACTTCTTGTTCGCGAGCACCAAATTTGACGAAGCCAACGTGGCAGTCCTGCAACCTTCCTTGCGCTGCCAGGCCGACACGTGGCGCATTGTACATGGGGCCACGCGCACGCGGCACCCACCTTACCACGAACTCATCAGTACACAAGAAGGAAACATACAGAGGGCTGGAGCTTTTTGAAGAGAGTAATATTGGAATCCGAAGCCTTTCCGGTAATAAACCTACTTTAACTTGGTAAACTGCCCTCGCTCGCATGAGCAGCACAGAACATTTTGCCCACAAAAGCCAACAAGTGCTCTCAAGCTTATCTCTCATGCTTATCAGATTTCGTTCAATTCCGAAAGTTTCAAAGAATGAAGAGGCAAATGATATGAAGCAGCTGGTAAACGTAAAGGCAGAAATTCCCGGGCAATAAGTAAAAAATGACCCTTTAAGCATATACCTCCCAGAATCAAACCTTTAGAAGCGAGGAGGACAATATTAAGTAATAGGGTGCATTTCCTTCGTGAAGATCCTCCCGGAAATTAAGCCCCTTACATTGACAACCCTAGAATAAAGCAGCCGATGCCCGTCAAGGCGTCCGGCTAATCACATTGACCGATTCTCATGATGTGGTCAATCTACTAAGGAGGTGGACTTTGAATGGAGATTATTCACGGGTTAATAGGATTAACAGAGATGTCATGAAAACGGATTGGCCCCACTGCCTGGAGGACCTCCTTTGAGGGGATCTGCTGCTTCCTTCTTTAGTTGTATCTGACTATTTTACGGAAGGCAAGCTGGTGAGAGGAAAATACTCTGTAACCCTCTCCACTGCGCGTCAACAACCATCTCCGTTAGTTCATTGTTGCAAGCATCGGGTGGGCTGTTCAATCGCGTGCCTTACGCATTGCAGATCAACCTTTTTTTTTAATTGACTTTTACTCGTGCATAGATTTGTATTCAGTTATCAATATCACTCTCTGTTTCAAGTTTGCCAGGACAGTACTTCGTGAACGTGGACTGCACAAATAATCAAAGAAATCTGAAGCGTGTCGCAGAATGAGCGTGCGGGAAGCATGCAAAGGCAAGTCTCAGGGCGGCCCTGACTTGTTTCTGCTACACCGCTTTCCCGTCGACCTGGAATTATAAATTGGCAGAAGACATCTTGAGAAAACGTGCAACAATTCGTTGCTTGCGCCTCCTATTGGACTCGGTTGAATAGAAATGCCCGACCTGCCCATCCTATTTTATCTAGAAATTTTACGACACGGGAGGACCCAAGGACTGGAATGGATAGTCTGGATGCTACTGCGACAGAAAGAATCCTTGGAGACTCCCTCGAGATACTTCTGTCTGTTGGATAAAAAGATACAATACAGAGCCTGAGCGACATAGCAGAGCACCTGCGAGCCAATAAATCTGCATTTGGCTTGTAAGAGCTGGATACTTTACTGTTGCCTGTTGTTGAAGACTATGCATCGTGGTATGATGCTGAGTGAATGCAAGAGCGGATTTTTTTATTACCTAAAGAGGCCGGCGGCAAAGCTTGGATTCCACCTGTTTGTACCTTCCCCAGCGAAAAGCAAGTGGGCTGCAAGAAAACTTAGGGGTAACATCTAGATTTGGGAGAGCAACATTAATTCTAGCTCACGAGGCGGAGGTGAAGAAATTCAGCGCAGTCCATTTTCTGCATGGCGAGCTATGCACAACAACCTCACAAGACTAGGGTCATGCTGAAGCTTCTGTACGAGAATAAACAGCGAAAACGTTATTCTCAAGTCTTCATGGTGTACTCTTGCGTCATTTCACGATATCATAACACTCCTCATATAGACCTGAATTGAAATGCGAACAGCGGAGCGCGTAGGCAAAGGTCTAGTTAACGTCGTCTGCCGGTCATCATCAAGGTTGGCGCTCTCACCCGGTCAGCAAAAGTTTTTATACTGTTTTATTTGATGTTTTAGTTCTCGCTTTGCCACTAGAGCGGCACATTAATGCTTTCCGCCAACCGCAACTCCCGTAGTGCGGTGGTCGCTGCCGCGACGGTGGCCCGCGCTGTTGAAGCGAGTGCCCCTGGCTTATAGTGGCCTGCGGCGCTTTTATTTTGCTTCCATCATCAGTCTGTTCTCAGCGTCTTGTTGCGACCCAGCGGCGAAGAAGACCGGTCAATTCGCGGTCACTTTAAAGTGCGAATGTGGCGCTCAAGCGGCAAAGCGAAAAAAAGAAGCGGCAAAGGAAGGAGGGCAAATGTGTAGCAAAACGAATGAATGCGCCTCTCTCTAGTGGTGAAAGGCAGGCATAAAGTGGTGGTGGTAGGCAGAACACTGGCCCGACAGCAACTGCCAGCTTTTCATGCTCAAAATATATCTGGCCAAAACCGAAAATTGAACGACAATAAAAAACACTTTAAAATGTGGTACAAAAAATGTTCTCGTACACTCAAATAGAAATACTGCATAGTGCTGGCCAAGCGGCATGGAGGGATACAGTTTTAAAATAGCGCAACCGAATTCACGGGCTCTTTATTCGCAAGACGTAAGGCCGCTGAGGTTGAGAGGCGGTAATTTAAAATGAATTTAGTTTTCGACTACTGTCGCTATGCACAAAGCGCCAGATGATTTCAGAAAAGGAGTGTTGCATCAAATGCGGCTTCTTTCAGCTGAAGCACCAACCCTATCTCGTCGTGATTGAAGGAACTTGGTATTATGTTGCTTTTTGCTGTCATGACTGGAGCGCCCTGTGTAGACATTTGCGCGTGATGAGAGAACAGCCCACTTGTGCGAAGCTATTTTTTCTTTGTCGTGCGCGTTGCAGGTTCCTCGCTGAAAATCTTCGGCGGTCTCCTAACCACCTCGAAGGGAAGATGCTGAATCGTGTGTTACTAATGCCACTTCGCCTAAGAAAGGAGACAGAAAAGAAGGCTCATCCGTTTTTGGGGAAAGACAAGTTGCGCGACGTGGTGTCTGGTTGCAAATGGACAAGCCCACACTAGGCAGGGAAAGAGACGGGTGCCGTCAAAAAGAGTGCTGCTTGTCTCAGCCATTAAAAAAAAGCATCAATTATACCGCCAATATTTTTTTTTATTTGATGCTGTAAGTCCCATCAGGGACTGTAACAGGAACGGCTCTGAATGATACAGTTGTAGTGCACATGTTGGTAAGTAAACAATTTGAACAATAACATATGGCAAAAATAGTTATTAAATCGGTTAGAGAATTCAAGTTGAGGTACAAATAATAGGCGGCAAACATGATGACAAACATACCAAAAAAGGAAATCGGCTGCAGTTAGTGTTGTATTTGCAATCTAGGTACAAACAAAACGGTAAAAATAAACAGGGCTGAAAAGTGTGGAAAATGAGAATAACTACTGAGAAACACTCGTATAGCTCGAGGAAAACATGAGTATTTGAATATGTCAGTACGGAATGAAAACTCGTTTAATTTTTTGTGTGAGGTTGTGGCGGGTCGATGTAGTTTTTGTGGTCTTTACGTATTTTGTAGCAGGCACATTTAGTTGGTTGTGTATTAGCTGATACATAATTTTAAGTCTAGCGAATTTTGCTCTGTTCTCTAAGGTTAGGAGTTCTGCACGTTTTAGTAAAAGTGTTGGTGAGTCTGTAAGGGAGTGTTTATTATATACACATCTTAGTGCCTTTCTCTGCACCCCTTCAAGTTTTTTAATGAGCTTGCTAGTAAAGGGAAACCAAACGGTGTTGCCGTATTCTAGAATTGGTCTGACACTAGTTTTATATGCTAGTAATTTTGTTTCAGAGGGTGCTAGTTTAAGGCGTCTGTTAATGAAGAAGACTTGTTTTAGTGCATTAGATGTGATGATATTAACGTGAGAATCCCATCTGAAATCAGAGGTTAGTGTCACACCAAGGTACTTGTGCTCAAGGACAGATGCACGATGAATATTATTAAGCGTGTACTGAAAAGCTGATGTGTGTTTTTTCCTAGTTATAGATAAAAGAACAGATTTATTTAAATTGATGTCCATTTGCCAGTCCTGACACCACTGGTACACTGCTGTTAAGGCGTTGTTTAAAACTATATGATCATCATGAGATTTAATTTTTTTTGTAAAGGACAGTCATCTGCAAAAAGTTTAATATTCTGTGAAACACAAGCTGGTAGGTCATTCATAAATATTAGGAACAGTACTGGTGCTAGGACACTTCCATGGGGTACTTGGGGTACATCGCTTCACAAAACGAAACACCAAGACAGAAACGGAAAGGAAACAAAAAAAGGATTAGAACAAAGTGGGGGACTCGATAAAAGTATCTACTTCGAAAAAATAAACTCAGCGGAAGGGTGCAGAACCAGAGAGGACGAAGCTATGTCTTCGTCTTTTCGCTGATTTTATTTGTTCCAAAATCTTCACCAGCTTGCGCAGCTCACCACACTACTGAAAGATATCGACGGTCACAGGAAACAACTCCCCCAAAAAAGAAGACTGTGTGCCATTTCTGGGAAAGAATGTAGTCATATTAGGCGGGCTGATACCGCTGACACACGAGCACTTACGATCGTGGCCGAGACCATAGCTGGTTTTCAGGGGTGCCCGACTTATTCTTACCTTGCCACCTCTTCCCGTCCCCATTCTTGTTTCCACCCTCGCCACTTCGTTCAATTTCGTTGGCGCCTGTCCTGTTGTGTTCGTGTGCCTATTTTGTCCTTGTTGTTTTCGCGCCGTCCTGACATTGTTGTGCAGAGCTGGCCTATTTATTTACGGCAGTTTTCTCTGGTAAACAGCACTAACTGTTTTCTGAATGTCACCTCTCTCAGTTGCCAAAGCTAGAAAAAATCCTCTGCAGGTTCATGTCCTCCAGGTCATCGTGCACCCTTCCCACGTCATACTTTCTTTCCCCTCAAAGGTGCTTCCTCCTCTGAGCGAAGAACCTAGGGGCTAGCGGACAGAGGGTTTCACTCTACCCTTTTTTTATTTTGCTTTTTTGTTATCAGAGCCCCATCTTCCTGGTTGGTGTCTAGTGTGGATACCCATGTGCTAGATGTATAGAGTTGCATTAGCTTACTAAAGGGGAACTATTCTTCTCTTTAGGCGTGCTTCTTGGTAACTAATCGCGAAGTCGCCTGTTCATCATCCGTTGTTATCGCCGTGTCGTGAACTATAGAAGTTGCACCGACATCGACAACTCTCGATGAGATGTTCATTTCATGGAGTATGCCTTACATAGCACCGACCCCAAGAACAACAGAGAAAACTGGAACACTGGCTTGTTTATATTGTATTTGTTTTCACAAAATTTTCTTGTTTTACTTAATGTAATGCTAACCCTTCCTAGTTCGCTCTGTGCGGGGTGCACTTGCAGCAGGACTCTGCAACGGAATATAGGATCACAAGCACTCAACATCTGGTACATAGTGTTTCGAATTTCGTTAGGCAGCAGAAGAGAGACACATTATGAAGCGATCAGCACGATCCAGCTTGTGCAATCTCGGTCAGTGATCTACAGAAGAGAGGGGGGGAATGCATGGAGGCTGAAGAGAAGGCCACTCTCTTTGGCTGTCGGGCAGTGACAGAAATGTATCACGAGAAGTAAAAGGGAGAGGGATATGTATAATGGGGGGTAAGAACGTTCGCTGTAAGGAGGCAACGCCTTGCGACATGACTACGCATGTGTAAAAAACTGTAGCGAAATTTCATTGCCTTTGTTTACTCATCTCGTGTAATGACTTCATAACTTTGGCTATGTACTATCGGTGACAAAAGTGGCATACTCCACGCAGCGGAAGCCGGAGCAACGGGAAACTAGTGTTCCTGTATATGCTCCCGCTGGGAGCAGAGTTACGCGACTGTTTTCCTCGCGCCGCTCTTAACGCCATTCGCCGAGCAGCCGTCACGTGATTCTGCTGACGACGTCTGTTCCATTTTGAAGTGGAGGAGCCGACTTCTCAGGCGCTACGCCGGTTCCTCGTCAGCCCCAGTACCCTCTCGACTGCCATCGTGATTGAACGCGTCCGGTGCGGTCTGCTGCGGTGTGTTCCCGCCTTTTCCATGCGCTCCAGTTGTATATATTGTTACGTGGTGGCAAGCCAAGGAAAGCACGACATGATGAGAGAATGAAGATATGATTTAATGGCTCAAGGGCCTAGCGCGAGCACTCCGTCCCGCGCCACTGCACTCTTCTTCGTCTTCATAACATGACCCCGGTCCTCAGAGCGATCGTCCCGATCGATTGCTTGAATTACGAATGGTGAGGTGACGATGAGGATGATCAGGAAGGATAGAAGAAGATGAAAGGCTTGCCACAAAGATGAAGGAGATGATCTGGTGGACGGTTGCCCCCGGAGCTTCAGGTCCAGCGGTCGGTCACCCACTGCCGAAGGTCAAGGGTTGAGGGATCGCCGCACAGCCTGGGCGGGGGTGCCGTCTTGGTTCGGGTCGTAGTCGGGTCATCGTACGTCAGGTCCTGGTCGTCGTGTCTTGTGTTCGGGGCTGGGGACGGGGCGGGGAAAGCGGCTGGTCGGTTGTGGTCAGTTCGAGCTGGGGTTGAGCGGGGCGGCGGAGCCCAGGTCCCCTCGGCCGACGACGAAGGCGAGCAGAAGGCGGCGATGCTCCGGGGACTAGGATGACGATGAGAACCCAGCACCTCACACCAAATATTACGTGGTGGCAAGCCAAGGAAAGCACGACATGATGACAGAATGAAGATATGATTTAATGGCTCAAGGGCCTAGCGCGAGCACTCCGTCCCGCGCCACTGCACTCTTCTTCGTCTTCATAACATGACCCCGGTCCTCAGAGCGATCGTCCCGATCGATTGCTTGAATTACGAATGGTGAGGTGACGATGAGGATGATCAGGAAGGATAGAAGAAGATGAAAGGCTTGCCACAAAGATGAAGGAGATGATCTGGTGGACGGTTGCCCCCGGAGCTTCAGGTCCAGCGGTCGGTCACCCACTGCCGAAGGTCAAGGGTTGAGGGATCGCCGCACAGCCTGGGCGGGGGTGCCGTCTTGGTTCGGGTCGTAGTCGGGTCATCGTACGTCAGGTCCTGGTCGTCGTGTCTTGTGTTCGGGGCTGGGGACGGGGCGGGGAAAGCGGCTGGTCGGTTGTGGTCAGTTCGAGCTGGGGTTGAGCCGGGCGGCGGAGCCCAGGTCCCCTCGGCCGACGACGAAGGCGAGCAGAAGGCGGCGATGCTCCGGGGACTAGGATGACGATGAGAACCCAGCACCTCACACCAAATATTACGTGGTGGCAAGCCAAGGAAAGCACGACATGATGACAGAATGAAGATATGATTTAATGGCTCAAGGGCCTAGCGCGAGCACTCCGTCCCGCGCCACTGCACTCTTCTTCGTCTTCATAACAATATTTTGATAGTGTGCAGTTACGGCAGCCTCCAACTATGACGGGGTGCAGTGCGCCAAACTGCAAGAACCATACCGAAAGCGGCAAAGCTTTTTACGCAGTGAACAAGCATTGCCTAGGCTATTTAACTATTTTATTCGTTAAGAATACCCTTAAGGTTCCACTGACAAGGATGTTAACACTTGAGGAGAGGGGAACAAAAATAGAATGAAATATTTGAAAGCAAAATTGGATATTCAGATAAGTTTTTTCCTTGAGTAAAAGCATGGAACAGTCCAAAACAAAGATATTTCAGAATGCAGAGAAGGTACATATAATTCAAGTAGGTCAAGAGAAAACGCAATAGGGCTTAGGGAAAAACGAGGAAATAATAGCACCAGAAAGAGATACACATCACTTTTCGAGATCCTTCCAAACTCGTATACCACAACTCAGCTGCAGTGACTTAAGGCAGGCTTCTCTAACTTTCGGATGTTAAAGAAGTACGGCACGTGATGTGTTTGGCTTGAAAAGATGACCATGGCATAGGAAAAATGCAGTGGAGGGCTAGAAGTCAGAGCAATAGAGGGTACGTATATTTTGTGAAAAATAAGCGTGCGAGTTTGCGATATCTGTGCCTTTGGTTGGTAAGATTAACTTGCTTGCAAAATGCATTGTTTTAGACTGCCCGCATTCACACCGTATGCAGCGTGGTTTCACAAGCTTCGTGCAACATCTGTGGTCGCAACCCTATAGAATAATGTATTTCAATGTGGTTTTGCAGGGAGATGCATTACCAAACTTCTATTCATCGCACAACTCACGCAGGTTTTTCATTTCCAAGCATTTCTGCGCCATTAATGTCTTTACTGCGAGCTATCGCTGTCATTCCGCGATCTTTCTGTCGTGCTGTATGATATTTTCGGCAAATCAGATTATTTTTACGGCGTTTTTTTACAACGAAGTATGATGGGCTTAGCACTGATCCCTGAGACAGTAAAAAAAAAAGGGATGCCTGCAATCGGGTGCCGTTTCTATGCTTTAAAAAAAAAGCGAGCTGCTCTACAACGCCAGCCCCGTCATGATCCCAGCGCCTGTGCGCTCGAGGAGCTGCTTTCCCGCACAGCTTGGAACAAAATGGCGGACCTTCGCGCAACTCTGCTCCCTGCGGGAGCATATACAGGAACACTACGGAAAACTGCATCGTAGCGCCATCTAGAGGCGGCATCTGGGATCGAGGAAGCCAATGGGAGCCCTTTATTATCTGCAGGCGTGTCGCTTGGCTCGTTTCAATATTTCGTGCTTTAGATGGCGTTACGATGCAGTTTTCTTTTTCTCCGGCTCCTGCTGCGCGGAGTATACCACTTTTGTCCCGGATAGTACATAAAAGGTTCAGACTCCTGGGCGGGAGGCATGAGGCATAAGAAAGTCAGAAGAAGGTTTATTTGCGGCTGTTACATGCATTCCATTTCGAGTAATACAGCAGGACTCCCACAGTTTGCCCCGCACATCAGTGGGCACACACTGTAGATTTTCTGGGTCTGACACGCGGCCTGGTACGCCGCTGACGACTCCGAAACCCAGGGCCGAGGTGCGAACCGCGGGAGGTATTCTTGTCACGATGAATTGCAGCGACGTCCGTGGAGGTGAAAGGAATCCATAACTGCGCTCTTTGGAACTTGAACACATGGGCTAGTCCGTAGTGATCCGAGCCCACCGTGCGTTGACATCGTTCCGCTACCTTCCGTCCGTGAATCCTGAAGTCAAACACCTGTTGGAGGGTAGCCTCGCTTTGGTATCCCTGCTCTTCCGGTTGCCGCTGTCCCCCCAAGGGGTGTAATGCGGTGACGTTAGCGCCCATGCTGGAGCTTCCCGGATATGATATGCCCGCCGTGAACGCCGAGCAGCCCGTTTGCTCCTGCAGGACAAAGTTGAATAAAGAGCTTTACTAAGGGGGGTGGACAGCATGCAGATTAGAATTGCTCCATGCAGCACCGTTTCGGCAGAAATGTGAATAGCTAAATTGTAAACCTCACCAATTTTACTTTATTTACACATTCATTTCCATCAGCATTAAGGGATAAAAATATATCGCATTAAAATCAATTGTCTGTAGTTTATTATCTAAGTAAGGAACATAAAGCTTTTTGAACAATATATCATAAATTGGAGGCTTTAAATCTCTAGAAATTTCTTTTACGGTCATCTTCAGTCCACACAGTTTCAAAATATCACCTGGAGATTATAAGCTGCAACTGCGATATTTCATCTACCAAGCTGCGACATGTAGGCCGAGAGGACTAGCTAGGTGTCGGATTTGTCTCGGCTCTCGTTGGGCGTGAAACGTGCATTCAGCGGTAACAACACAACTCTTCTCGAGCCAAACCGCCAAGAAATGGTGTGAAAGATTCCACAGCATCCTGAAACTGGCGTTAAATTTATTGAAGTGCAAAACACCATTCTAATACCTCAACCGGTGCGCAGAAGGCAGCATCGCGCGGAACCTACAGAATCAGAGGCAGAATCAATGTTTCCGGCCCAACACTACTAAGCCTAATACAAAACCTAATATTCCCGGCACTACGGTTTTGGTCGTAGTGCTCTTTAAGATGCTGGCAAACACTCAGGTGCAACTTTCGCCTGAAATTTTCTTTCTGCTCTAACTGAGTCATCCGCAAAACGCAATATGCCCTGCCGCTGTGGCTTAGTGGTTAGAGCGCTTGGTTACTGAGCCGGAGTTCCCGGGTCGGAGCCTGGCAGCGGCGACAGCGTTTCGATGGAGGCGAAACACAGATGCGTCATTGTATAATGCGATGCCAGTGCACGTCAAAGGTCCTTTGGCTGTCGAAATTATTCCGGAGCCCTCCAATATGGCACTTCGTTCTCTCTTTCATCTTTTTCTCCCACCTTCCATTACGGCGCAGTTCTGGTGTCCTACGAGATGTGAGAAAATTACTGCGCCACTTCCTTCCCTCAGCAACCAAATAGCAAAATTTAAGTCAACAGAACAATCACCTCATATGCATCCTAGAGTTACTTCATCTGGCACACGCGTGATGGAAAGGCATATACAATGCCCGAGGAATATTTCATGCGGCCAGAGAAGCAAATGTAAGCTCAGCATACCACGTGGGTGCCACTTGTGTCGCTGTGATCGCGGTGGACACATCTGGGAGCAAAAACCGGGGCCTCGGGGTTCAGAGCCGAGCACTGCATAAAGGCAGAAAAAGGAATCAATTTTAGCACACAATGAGCAATGCCACTTCGTAAGATTAAATAAAATAAGCAGCGCAATTCAATAACGTTGGCATAAGACAGAAGGCAGGCTTTAAGGTCGCCCAATATTGACAGGAGTATTAAAAAATCATAACGAATATGTTGAACGAAACACTCACGAATATGTGGCACGTTATTTCGAATCGGAACGCTTTATTACACTGAGGCGTGAGCTTCGTGCAGATCTTTAAACTCGGGAAAAAAATGAGCCGAAAAAATGAAGACACCCAATCAAGCATTCAAATCATTATAATGAGGCGTCACTTAACACTGTTCACGTAGATTCTTGAGCTTAAGCCAAGAATTGAGCCCCTACAAAGGAAGCCATCCTATCACTCATGCAAAAACTAGTAATGAGGCGTCACTTACGATGGAACCGGCAGCCACACCGAGTGGGTCGAAATAAGGCAGGTGGTTCCCTCTGTGTGTGTAGCACCGTCTCAATTCAGGGCAAGCATAGCACTGCAAGAGAGGAAAGAAAAGGGACAAATCGCTAGGCATGCATACATACCTTCACATTTTGCATAGTATAAAGGAGGAACTGTTTCTAATTCTATGCACTCCTCTAACACACATCCAGCTTAGCTCTTACAGCGCTTATGTCTTAAGAACCTTCTTCGCTAAAACCGTATCATATTTGGAAAACACAAACAGCCTGGCTGCATTTACCTTTACGTACACCTCCATCGTGGTCGTCTAGTAGACTTGCAAAACTTGGAGCATAGATCGCTACTAGATGAAGTAGTTCGAAATGGGCTATTTTATACGCGTTCACGGTATTTCTCGGGGCGTAGCTTAAGCATAGTCCAATCGCTGGCCGTTCTTAGCTGTCCATGGTTGGACCTCTCCCATCTACCATCTCCTATATTCCTCCCCCCCAAAAGTATGAAAAGCTTGCTGAACAGAGTCAGGAACATTCTGCGGTATGTCAGCACTAAAGCCGACTATCTCTTATCTACTTCCGGTCGGACTAAATAATCGGGATTGCCAGCTTACAGCTCAGTCACCTTTAACAATGATAGGAGCTGGTTTGCATGCATAAGAGGTGGACAAAAGTTTTATCACCACGCGGATGCAGGAGGGCAGCCAGTTCAGCAGCAGGTGGAAGGAGGGGATGCAGTGTGCTCTGTTAATCCGGGCTCAACAGCACTTCTTCGGGCCTTGAGTCATCCTAGTCTCCTCACGCCCCCCCCCCCCCCCCCCCCAACCCATTCTCCAGTAGTGTGTGCTGGCGCCAAGGTGTGACCGCAACGACCATCGAACGCGAAAAACATGATGACGTCTTTTTGAATCTTGGTGTTATAAATGGCGTGGCATGCCTGTATATTTATATCTGGTTTGATATTTTAAGAAATCCCTGAAGGCCCTCGCTAAAAAGTTTTTAGGCCATCTCCTTTAGTCCACTCGCCAAAAAATATGAAAAGCTTGCTGAACAAAGTGACCAAGCTTCTGTGGTATGTCAGCCCTAAAGCCAATTATCTCCAACACACTTGAAGCTGCACTAAAGAAATTAGTATGGCCATCTTTGAACTTAACCACCATTACAGGTAACCGGAGGAGGTTGGTGTGTATAAAGCATGAGCAAAGGTTTTCTCACTATGTGGATGCAGGGCGAATCCACTTTGCAGGGCGAATCCACTTTAGAAGTAGGTGGAAGATAAGTTTCAAGGTGGTATCGCTGAATCTGGGCTAAATATTACTGAAGCCCGACTTCTACCAAAGCCGCCGCGGCGGCTGAGTGGTTATGAATGGCGCTCGGCTGCCTGCCCGATAGACGCGGGTTCGATCCAGGCCGCGGCGGTCGAATTTCGATGGAGGCAAAATTCTAGAGGCCCACGTACTGTGCGATGTATGAGCACGTTAATGAACCCCAGGTGGTCGAAAATTCCGGAGCGCTTCACTACGGTGTCTCTCATAGCCTGAGTTAATTTGGGACGTTAAACCCCCATTAACCAAACCAAACCGACTTCTACCATGCAAGTTCTCTCCCTCTCCCCTTCACCAAGCACTTATTGTAGGCTATGCTTGCGCCTGAGAAACACGCACAAGGAAGGACGTCGGTTTTTAGTTTTTTGTTTTAAATGGCGTGGTAGCTTTGTAGATTAAGCAGGCGAATAAGTTTTGAAAAAAATAAATTACCTTCAGTTCTCATTATGGAACACAGGTTTGTTTATTGTTCTCACTGGCTGAACTACGTATTAGCTTTCCTTTTGCTAAGGAAGTTGCATTAACACTATCCTTTATTCCAGAGCGATTCCTCTGGGAGCTTGGAAGAGCCCATTCCGGGTGCTGAAGTGTTTGCTACACGGCAAAAATGCCTGTCGATCGTGCACCGTTTCTTGATCCACCGTACCGCTGCGCTCATACATACCGAGCCCCTCGCAAAGCATGTTTTCACTTGCCTGTTATAGTTCTCTCACTTACAAAGAGATTGCGATGACAGTTTACGGGAGTGTTTTTAGTAATCTGGAGTGCGCAGCCACCGAACATTCCGCGATACGTCTTCGTCTCTGGATGCATGCCGGCTTTGTCATCGGTGCAGCCGTTGCACCGCCGGCGTAGAGAAAATGTTTATTTTGCCCTAGCTAGGAGGCACGCCCGCAGAATTTTAGGTGGTATTGCAGAGAACAGGATACAAGCGCGTTTCCTAAGCTTGAGTGCCCAATCACCGAGACCGCTGGTGCATGCCGGTGCCGCCTTCGCTCTACAACTGACGAAGGGGTAGTGGCGTGCAACGTGGGCACGTATAGGAACAGTTGATGCGGAAGAAGCAAAATTATGTATTGGAATAAAAAATACCAAATAATGCCTTGAATATAAAAGGAAGCCGATAATAACATCATCAACACATTCCGTCTAGCGTTTCAGCCACTTTTATTCAGGGGTTGCTTTTGCGAACACCAAGCAACCTCGCGTGTCCCTCCGGCTGAATTCGCTTTACGTGTAAATGCACTGGCCGAAAAATCGCACTGCGGCGTCACCGACTGCGCCGAATATTTTCGTTCTAGTCGCAGCATGTGAAACATTGCCTAAATCACCCTTAACGGGTCCCTGAAATGTTTTCTATGGGCAGGTTCTACTGCAAGAAATGTGTACAGTTGGCTTTGGTGGGTGTTCGAGTCAGATTTGAAAGATCTGCGTGGAGCCTATAATTTAGATATAATTTAGAAAACCGCGGTTCCCAGTACCTCGCAATCAATGATGACACGCCTGACCGGGCGCTTCCCTACCCTGAGGACGTAAGTGTGAAGAAGAGCCAGCCATCAAGGTCTGCTCACTGCCCTCATCGGGGTAGGGGACGCGCGCGGTGAGATGCGTCGCCCTAATCGGTAGCGATCTACTGCAAGCCGCGATTTTGTAGCGAGAGCTACACTGGGCTACCAGCCGGGCACTTCGCGGTGGCTGGGAGAGGAAAGTTGTGCGCATACGCCGTTACCATGGCAACCGGAGAGCGACAGTAGGTGGGGCGTGCGCTTCGCCGCGCGCCCGCTCCACCGTCAGAACAAAGCGCGCCGCGCGCTTTCTCGCCGCCTCGCTGCAAGCCTGCCTATCACCCGAACCGCGCGTACATGCTCAGCATTGCATAGAAAAGCCAATTGTGCACTTTGAAGTTCACCCGATAGAGTGGTCCAGCGGCCCCATTCTGAGTAGCCTCATTTGTAACCCACCTGAAAGGAGGGAGTCACTGCAGGAAGGAGGAGCGCCACTAAACCTGTTTCCGTTCACAGTGAAAGGTGACTTCCCTTTCAACACTTAACTACCCATGACTTGTGATGAGGAACTGCTATAAAGAGAGGTGAGAACATTCTTCATAAGTCGCGTTTTTGCTACTCCCATCTTTAGTGCACAGCGTGTGATCTGGAGCGAATGAGAACAAACTGCGCAAGGCATGCAAAAGGAGATACAGACGTCTTGTTCGCGCAGTTTGTTCTCATTCACTTCATTATGAACCAACTAGCCCGCCAGAACGTCCTTCTTGTGTAATCTGGCACGCTGTTTTATTTTAAGCAATGGAAATGCGCTAAACAGACAGAGAAGAGCACAAGTACGTGCGCTGAGAGGGCATTGTATAGCACGCGGAGAGGACGAGGGGAGTCTCCAAACTTGTTTCCATTCACTCCATAAGCCAACTTGCCTTTCTCCACCAACCCCTGCTTGTGATGGCCTATAGATCCAGGAGGGGTGATGACGTCATTGCCGTGCCGCATTCCTGCCACGCAATTCTCCCATGTAAAGTAAATAGGCCAAGTAAAAAGTCCACGTAGCCTACATGCTTTTTGTTTGCAACCTTCAAGTTATACATACGCGACGCACGCCCCGCATAGGCAACCTACATGTACCACCTTGCTTAGGGTGGGAACATCTCCATACAAGGTTGCTTAAAACAACCTAAAACGCCCATCAATCATAGTGGGCAGCGACTTTTGGCAACTTTTTTGGTTGCCCAACACCAGCTATTGTATTGGCATGGTAGACATGGCTGGACAACCCCAGCACAAAAAAAAAGCACAAATGAGGACCACAGCACAAAGGGGGTCGGGAAGATGGGCTTGGGAGCATTCTATGGAGGACCCTGCTCACAGAGGAAAAAAAACGGAAAATCAGAGTGCAGGGCTAAGGCAAAGCTATCTTGAATTGATAGCACTGGCTGAGGGGACAATTGGTCATTTTGCTCTTTCGATTACGCGCGGTGACCGGAACCGGACGGACTGACGACTGCGAGAGCGCTGTGACTGTGTCATATAGATTAGTTCTTTCCTTTAATATTTTTAGAATTCAGATTTAGCCTAATTTTAGTTAGGCTAGTTTTTAGATTTAGGCTAGTTAGGTGAGTGCAGGCGAAAGAGCTGTTCAGTGGCCTAACGGCTGGGTCTATTCTGGCGGGCAGCTATAGATTTGCTGCGCTCATTTGTGCGTTAAATAGTTTAGACACTTAATTTTCCCCTTTGTATGTGATCGGCTTTTGCGGTAGGCACTTTTATTTGAGCACGTGGTTGTGAGTGGTTATTTTTTTCTAGCATCTTTTGAGCATTTTGTGGCAGCAATAATAGAGTGCTGCTAAAATGGTCAAGCACCTGAAAGTTAAATGCTAGGAGTGTGAAGCGTCGAGGAATTTAAAGGAAACGTGGTTCGAATCTGTAGAGGAGGCTGAAGGCGTGGATTTTATGTGTAAATGCTGCGTATGAAGTGCACGTCTGGACGGGCCTGACGAAGCAAACACCAGTCTAGCGTTACGTATGGATGCTCTAGAAAGAGAGCCATTTTTGCGTTCCCAGCAAACTAAGCTGCTCTTGGAGTTCGCGCTTTTCTGCCATCTTTACCTGTAGCTGGCACCGCCATGCGAGGTCACATCGGCGGACATTCCAACGCCAGCCACGTGGATGGGGCCTGCACTGACATGGACAGCAATAGGAAAGTAGGTCAGGCATATTTATACAGGAACAGCCGCGCACACGTGACAACCAGGAAGTCTGGAGGCTATGGAGAGAAGAGAAACATGCTAATCGCAAGGAATGAGGTCTTAGTCACTCATAAGAGGCAGCAAAATCCGGAAGTTAGGAGGGATGGAGAGAATACCATAGTGCTTATCGCTGGTGACTCATACACGAGGAGGTGCAAAAGAAGAAGGAAGAAAGAAAGGGAATTTTAATGAAAGAAAGGCGGAGAGGTCTACAATGAAACGTGTAAAGGGTGATAAGCCGATAGCAGTCGGGTCATTCCCTGGCAGGACAATGGACGCAGTGCTGAGAAAGACTAAATGGGAACTTTCTGAGATTATTGCAGAGCGAGATTTGATAGTATTATTGGCGGTGCTAAATGATGTCCTGAATGGTGAAGCCACACAGGCAGTGGAAATATTGGCTGAGGGAGTTGACGGTATAAGGGCTATACAGCACAGCGTGTGCATATCGTGGTGTGCACAGTGCCGGAGGTGCAAAAACGGAATGTAGAGGTTGCCAAAGACGTTGTGGATGTTAATAAATAGGGGGGGGGGGAGGGAATCCGACTGTGCGGCCTGCTCGTGCCACCCCCACCCCGCGCCACCAGATATGGGCCGGTGTAGTTCCGGCTAGTAAGCTTTGTTCTGGTGCAACGCCAGCGATGGGGATGGGTGTAGCAGGGACTCACCCTCTGGGGATGCGAACTCCTTGGAAGTGGCAGCGACTCCCACACAGCTCTGAGAGCCAGTTGCGCCCGTGAGGTTCGATGCCTGAGCGGAGGCAGGCGTGGTTATATTGCCAGGCTGGACCCAAGGCACCCGGCACCGAAGGCATGTAAAAATTGCGCAAGGTTTTCAAATACATGCCATATACCTCCCTTCGCACGCGGGAGCGTGCACATCTGGCTAGCGACGTGCCGGTTTCTGTTTCCGGAGAAATCAGGTCCGCGCGTAGGTTCATAGTAGCTGGGCTCTAACCGACGCGTCGGGGAAGCGGTCTTAGGCCGGGCGCGGGGCCGCAAGGGCCGTCGCGGGACGCCGAAGAAGGGGGTTGTAGTACCACCTGAGCAAACAACGTCGATGTTGTGGAGTAACGGCGGAGTAGGCCTGCCCGGGTCACCGCACCCTAAGCCATGTTCTTGGTATGTGGCTCCGGTCAGCCCTCCCTTCAACACTCTCCTCCGTAGGTATGGAGCAAGCTAGAGGAGAAAATAAGTGCATGGTTGGTTGGATGGAAGCACAGGTGGGTCGCCTTCGAGGTGTTAGGTGATGGCGCCGAGGGCCGGAGGGTCGATAGGCTGACAACCTAAGAATCTACTGGTCGGACCACACCACACATTCTTCCGGTGTCTGAAAAACCATGAAAAACACTCGAAGGCTTGTAGCTGGGCGGTGCGAAACAACCACTGTGGTTCGGAATAACCGACGACCTGGTCTGCGGTTAGTACAGACTGTGGAACCAGGTGTCGTGGAGGAGCCCCAGGTAGCTAACCCGTCGTAGGTTTTCCTGTCTCCGGCGGTCGGAGCCCTTTGCGTTTGGTGGGTGGTCGGGCACACCGTGAGCGGGGGCCGCACCATTGGGCAATTTCGACGTCCTCCCTGTCCTGGCCAGGCAAGCCAGCAATAGAGTCGGAACACTCGAAGGATCTGAGCGAAAAACTCGCTGTCCTCATTGCCCTCCAAATTCCCATAACCCATTTGCAAAACCACTTCCGCTACTTCCCAGGGGAGATCAGGGGAGTCTCCCCGGTCCTCCTCACCCGGCTGTGGATCGCTATAGTAGCATTCCCCTCTTGATTTCTTTCCACCCTTGGAGGTGGCAAAATTTCAATTGCCCCAGGGCCACACCTTTTGTGTCATT
This sequence comes from Amblyomma americanum, assembly GCF_052857255.1. Lineage (NCBI taxonomy): Eukaryota > Metazoa > Arthropoda > Arachnida > Ixodida > Ixodidae > Amblyomma > Amblyomma americanum. The sequence goes on from NC_135503.1 coordinate 109,033,576, forward strand.
ATTGGGAATATACACGCGATGCAGTAGTGATGCGAAGAGGCCATTATTCTTTTTAATTTTGTTGCATCAACATATACTATATGTCCCTATATATGTTAATGGAGACATAGAAAGTTAAGCCAAAAGAAGGGCATTGAAGCGGTGTACATAAAGAGGGAGCTGTATAGAGTAGGCTTTAGCTGAGGCTTTACACGAGATGGCATCGCTTGTAGTAGAAGGCTAGGAGCAGAGATCTGTTGGCGCTTGGCAGGCCAGGCAGTAGCTTTTTCAGTGGGTCCAAGGCGGCTCAGGGCGTAGGGTTAGGTAGAAGCGAAGTAGAAAGTGTAACAATGGCGTCTGAACCCAACAAAATGACCGCTAGGAGGTCCACGCAGAAAACTACAAAAAATTTAACACCACGATCAGGTACATAAGCATGCAAGGCGGAAGGTAGAAAAGAGAGCGAAATGGTTAGAAATAGAGCAGCTGTTGAAGGACAATCAGGGATCTCAGGGATCTAGCAGGTCCACCGTTTATCGATGGCTACGTCTGGGAAGGCAGCAACAGAACCACAACGGAGAGGAAGGGAGGAGGGGTACGTATGCTGATACATCAAGTAACAATTTGGCAAAGAATAAAGTCAACTTCTAAAGAACATGACTGGGTATCCGGTACAATTGCCGGTAAAAGGACATGGCTAAGGGTAGTTTATCTAAGGACAGGAGACAAATGCTGGCAAGAAAACAAGGATATAGTTAAGTATTTTGATGACGATATAAAGCAGTTTGGAGATAGTGCCGATATTATTCTGCTGGGTGGTATGAATGGCAACATCTAGGATCTTGATTGATACACAGATTAAAACGGGAAATTAATGCTAGACTTCTGTGAACGGCACAACCTAGTTATCTTTGAAAGAGCTAGGTTAGGACACAGAGAAGAACTCATCTGTGTCGTGTCGTCATTATATCGCCTTGTGTTTGTCTTTTTTTAGCGCTAACCTGTTTCAAAGAAATGTTTAGCCAACTAGCCGAGAACGAAGTTTTTCAGAACATAGTTATCGTAGATAGAGAACCTAAGTGTGAGGGACAAATCACGTGGGAATCCCGTAACAGACACGACCATTTTCTATTGTTTAATGTCGCAAGGGATGTATAGCAAGCTCGCAATTATGAAAATAGACGAAGAGGAGAAGCGCAGCCTGGGAAGTGATCATAAGCGTATTAGTCTACAGTTGGGAGCCGGGATCAAAAGAGAAATGCAGAGAAGTCCAAAAGAGAACGCAAAATTAAATAACGAAATAGCGATAGTAGCTGCCGGCATAGAGGAAACAATAGAGAAACGCCCCATGAATAAGTGGGATTGTAATAAGTTATCGAACTACTCATTAATAGAAAAATGAAACACGTAGAACGATTAAACCGCTGGAGAGGAACGACGAAGCCATGAAGTTGGAGGAAAAAGGAAATTAGGGAGGCTATCGGACAACGACCGTTGGCTTCAAGGGAACACAGAAGCAAAGAGGGCGCAGTTATCTGAAGAGTAAATAGGCCAAGAATGGGAGTCTTATCGACAAAAGAAGCAGCAAGTGCAGGTCCTCGTCCAGGCTAAAAATAAAGTAGTTCTCTGATCGCTAGCTGGCTGAAGTTCGCGATGCGACTAAAGGCGGGCCAGAGAACTTCTGGAACCATATACGTTCGGTGGGTAAAACAAATGAAACCCATTAGGAACAGATTCAAGATGCTGAGAGAAAATTTTTAGAGGGAGACGATGCTGTGAAGTACATTGCATCAGTTGTAGCTGAGTCATTTAGGAGCGACGATAGGGTAAACTCCCCAAATGAGGGAGCAACACAGGAGAGCGCAATAGAAAACAGCTTAGAACTGACCAATCTTAACTGGAAAAAGGCGGAAGCAAATATTCCAAATGCACATCCGCAGGGATAGACAAAATTCCTATCAAGCTGATTAATTAACATGGCCCCAGAGGCAAAGAAACGCTGATAAATTCATTGGAGGACGTCATAACACATATGCAAATTCCGTACAACTGAAAAACAGAGTAAAATAAATTTGACTTATAAAGAGAAAGGCGATAAGGTGAACATAAATCCTTCCGACTGATTACGATAACATCAGTTGTATACGGGCTGTCGATGCAGGCAGTGAAATTAAAAATGCAGTCACGGGTAGAAAGTAATAGAATACTCGAAGAAATTCAGAACGGATTCAGCATGTGTAGGTGCTTAGATAACAGCCTGTTCGTGCTAAAGGCCATTGGAAAAAGTAAAGAACGGTAAGTGAATTTCCCGCCCTTTTTGCATACGAGTGCAATGGCGGCAGGCGGGATTTCATGGCGTGATTACTAAGTATAAACGGTTTATAGTGTTTAACACCCTTAAGCGACACAGGCAATGATGGGCATCGCACTGGATTATAATCGTACAGGATAATTTCGAGCATTTGGGATTTTTTAACCAACGACTGACACGGCCGCACGATCCACCGTTGGGGAGCGTGTGACGCCGAAGTTAGGAGTTTCGGCCCCTGGGGCGCTACGCCTCAATGAAGCTTCCAGCAGGCGGGCGTAGGGGTTGGTTTGCACGCTTTGGCCGTGCGAGGTATTCCCCTTGCGTTTGTTTTGTGTTTTCTATCAAATTTCACAGTGCACATGTATACGTGTGTAAAGCAAGCATGTTCGAAAGGTTTCACACCAAAATTGACGCAAAAAACTTAGTTTTCGCGAGCATTAAATTCCACGATACCAGCGTGGCCGTCACCAATCTTCCTACCGCTGCCAGGCCGTTACATTCCAATTTGCACATGCTGCCACACCCACGCGGTAAACAATTTAGCACGATTTTTTAAAAATCCGTAGCCTGGCCGGAACTGAACTTATATTATCGTGGTAAACTCCTCTTGCTCACATGGCCCGCACAGAACATTATTAGCACAATATTCGACAAAAGCTTGGACAACTTTCCAGCCCGTTGTTCGGCTCTGAAAATTTCACCCAAAAGAATTTCACCAAAAGGAGAAGGACGCGATAATAATAATAATAATAATAATAATAATAATAATAATAATAATAATAATAATAATAATAATAATAATAATAATAATAATAATAATAATAATAATAATAATAATAATTGGTTTTTTGGGGAAAGGAAATGGCCCAGTATCTGTCTCATATATCGTTGGACACCTGAACCGCGAAGTAAGGGAAGGGTAAAGGAGGGAATGAAAGAAGAAAGGAAGGAAGAGATGCCGTAGTGGAGGGCTCCGGAATAATTTTGGACCACCTGTGGATCTTTAACGTGCACTGACATCGCACAGCACACGGGCGCCTGAGCGTTTTTCCTCCATAAAAACGCAGCCGCCGCGGTCGGGTTCGAACCCGGGAACTCCGGATAGAAAGCTTCCGACAAAAAAGAAAGGGCCAACATCTGGGGCCTCAAGTCAAGAATTGAACTTTAAGCAAATGCTTCAAACTAGCCTCAAACCTTGATAATCAGACAGCAGTTCTCGAAAAGACGGTGAACTTCGTTCGGGAATTACCTCACGAGAATTAAGCCCCTCTGAGATAACTCGGTACAGAAGCAACAGATGCCCCCCAGAATCGGCCGGCAAATGACATCGACCGTTTCTCATGATGTTGTGGTTAATCCCCTTGGACCTCAAGCCCGATATCCCAGGAGGTTGCAGTTGAAAAGCGATTAATCACGGCTTCATCGGGTTAACCTCGATATCATGCAAATGGGCCGGCGACATTTTCTGGAGGACCTCGTTTGAGGCGCATAGCTAGCTTGGACGTCGCAGCAGCCGCCATCTTTGGGTCTAGAAAGTGCGGGGAAAGCCAGGCCGTTTTCCTAATCCGCCGGTTACTTATGCAGCAGAGGCTAGACAGGCAAGAAGAGATTGGTCTTTGTCCCCGGAGCGGTGGGGTGTGTGTGGCTCGTCGTTCCAGCTAGTGGCGCCAACGGGTGAATGGCAGAAGTTGGAGAGGGGGTGTAGGGTGGATAGTTCTGAAGAGGCCACTCCTCAGTGCACATAGGACAGAGGACCGTTACCTGCCTAGGTTCTGCTCCACCCAAACATGACGTCCGTCATTTCACATGATAGCTATCTATAGCAAAAATTATTTTCGTATTCTGTTTAGGCTTATTGCTTCATTGAGTTCGTATGAGTGCTGAAGTCGTAGTTAGAGTTTTGTCGTGTTTGTGGCGGTATTTCATGTTGCAGCTAAGCGCTGCTGTGCACCACTATTGCGAAGAGCCGAACTTGTGCTGCGCAGTCCTGGACTGTTATCAAAGAAAGTACGTCCCTCGCTCTATACACGAATAAGAATACACAGGTGCAAAAACGGAGTAAGCTGGCCTCTGGCGCACTCTCTTTCAGGGCCAGGGTAGGCTTTCTAAGTGCCGGAGTGGATTTCAATCTCTAAGTATAGGAGGCATTCACTGAGGCCGCGCTACCAGACGGCGCGAGCGTCGCCGCGGCAAACGCGCCATGTTTGCGGTCGTTTCACGCCAGCTCGCACAGTGCCACGGCACGCCGTGAGGTACCCGGCCTGAATTGTTTGCGATCCGTAACATCTTTGCACGTTAAGTTTGTCAACGTCCACTTTTCTTTGTGGAACGCTTATTGGGCATAAAGTGTGCAGCACAATTCTGTGCCGTACATGATTTGTGGCTTTTATATCAGTTTATAACTGTCAGCTACTAATGCAGGACACATCGTGGATAACACAGCACATGATTAATTACCCATATTCCAAACTGACGCCGCAGAAATTCATCAGCAACGGTAGTCCGCGAACTGCTGAAGCCTCATTGTTTCAGCAGAAAGGCTAAATGCGTCATAGCTGCTTTATTTACGCGAGAAAATGGTCGAGCTAATACTGTCACGCACTCGCAGCACGAATGGCAGACACAGGGAGAATGTTTTGCAGGTTTGATTGTAGCAACGTAGCGTTGCCTCGAGTGCGCAAGACCTGGAATCTATAGGCCTGTTCGCAGGAACGCGAAGTGTAGCGATTCCGCTACACTCAGTTTAAACACGTCACTTTCAGCAGACAGTGATGACAAGTTAAGCTAGCTAACAACGAATGGCAGACACAGCGAGAATGTTTTGCAGGTTTGATTGTAGGAACGTAGCGTTGCCTCGAGTGCGCAAGACCTGGAATCTATAGGCCGGATCGCAGGAACGCGAAGTGTAGCGATTCCGCTACATTCAGTTCAAACACGCAACTTTCAGCAGACAGAGATGACAAGTTAAGCTAGCTAAACAAACAGACATGTTTAACTACTCACCTCTCCAAAATCGGCACTTCGGCCGTCGGCAACCTCAGCACGGGTCTTGAGCTCGCCTGCTTGTCAAGCAATTGCATCCTCTCGTAGATTTGCATGCTTCAATTCTTTGACCTCTCGGCAAACTTACGCCGTGCACAAGGCGGGCCTCAATACCGGTGAATTCAATGCGCGGCAGCAGTACCCTACACACTAAACACAAATCAACCCAGATTGGTGTTTTCGGCTTGTCCTCTAGCGTCCTCCCTAATCTAGGCTCGAAATACACCGTTAGATTTCGAGTAGATTACCACACCAAAAAATACGGAGCGCTTGCGGTTAGCAATGGGAGGTTTCAACCGCGGCGATACGCTGAGCGGTGGCTGCTGCGTCGTGTATATGCTGGCGCCAAGATTTCGCAACGCCTGCATCCAGGAGGAGGAGGTTACGACAGCGATCCGTTTTTATATACGGCACTTTCGCTCTTTCTTACAACGCTACTAGAACTGGTATAAATATATGCGGAACTGGGATATTTCGTTATGCCACAGCAATTAGGTTCGAATGCGCTTTGTAATCAAGAACAAAGCCCAATCGAGTCTCAAAGGCGAGAAATACGAACTAGCACTGTTCCGTCTATATCGTTTCGCAGTATTACTGTAAGGAACAGGGTAAAAACGCTGGATAAAAAAGTGTACCGGGCCACTGTCTTCACCTCCTCCTCCTGGATGCCTGCGTGGCAAGATCGTGGCGCCATACATACACACGATTTCGTAGCCACGTCAGCGGCGGCGGCAAGGAAACATTTTTGATCGGTCCCCGCTGTGTATACGGCACTTCTGTAAAAAATACACGAACCGTGGCTCTGGCGGTAGCCGAACGAATCTTGTTGGGGTGCTCCGCAATGGGCAAGAAAAGTGGACTTGGGGAGATGGCGGGCAAAGAAAGCGAAAACAAGACCGCCGTAATGGATCTACTTACCACATTCTTGCAACACATCATTTTTTATTCTTCTCGTAAAAGTTTACTGTCTCTCCTCTGTGGTCCGAAAACCGAATTCCTGAAGTTAAAGATCCCGAACAGTGCACAAAGAAGTCGCCTGCGGACAGCTCCATATTGGACAAATAATGTTTGGTATCTCACTGCCCTAAGGAGTTTTTAGCAATAATACTCTTGAATATAGTATGCTTAAAATCCGGTGATTACTGTCACTTATTTTTGCAGTCCATAATGGTGGCCTTTAAAGAAAATTTTAAATGGCGTGCTCAACTCACGCATTTAAAATATTTTTCGAGTACCATCTTCATCCAGTCTATGAGTCCTCAAAGTCGCACTATAAGTGCAGAAGGATACGCAGCAAGGAACACACAAAAACATAATATATATTTTGTGCTCAATTCTTTTATTTTCGAACAAAACAGAGTTCTTGGATTTTACCTACATAGGGCAAGTTGTGTATGTTAGAAATTTTTTCTCCGAGCCAGGTCTTTTAAGCACTTTACAAAACCATTTCTATCAGCACGTCCTCAAAACACCGTGTCCTTAAAACATAATTTTACTTGTGCATGTGAAATATCCTCATTCCATTGGATGTTAGATAACACTGAATTACACAGACCGCTGTTACAAATAACACTGCATTATCACAAATGTCATTTACTGAGCTACATACGTAAATGAAATATGAACATCAGCAGCTTTTAAAAGGCTGCTAAGTATAACATGTGAAGCTTCTTCAATTTAAACGAAATAGAAGAGTCCCCGTAAAGTAATAAACAAAATGTGACTAAGACCTGTAGATTGCATTTTACATTTCTCTAAAACAGAGGACAGAAAACAACATTTGCGACCACAATTTTTGTACAGGTACAAGATATAGGGACGAACTTGAAATGAGCACCTAAAATTAATCAAAACGATATAATAGCACATCGTGAAAAATCATGCAGAGGTGACTTCAGCACTTGTCCCCTACACTTCAGGCTAGCTGGTGTACTCAAATAAGGTGAGCTAAAAAATATTAGGTACGAGAAAACAATTTTCTTAAACTAAGCGAATCATTCCCTGGCGGAAAATCTTCAAGCGCCGACCAATCGTTAAAAAGATGACATTTCGGCCCCGGATTACGGGGGCGTTGTTCACAATATAATAACAGAATAAAAAATTACACTAAAAACACACGCAAACATGCACACTAGCGTCTCAATCTAACGATCAAATAATGAATAATGCTCAGACACAAGGAACGAGTCAGCCTAGTATTATCTTGAATGGCGGTACCACAAGCAAAGAAAAAGACATGGACAAAGGACAAAGCAGTAACGGTACAGGCATTCTGTTTGATCGGGAGAAAACCATTCATCACCTTCCCTTTATGACGAAGTGAAGTAAAATTTTAGGAAAGTTCCCATGGCATCTGATCAGACTGAAGGACTGGAAATTTGGTGAACCAATAGATAATTGAATTTCTGAAGACCTGTGTCTATGTGCATTTTCGTTCGAAAAATTAAATGTTCATCAAATCTGTAGTCACTATGAAATTTCTTTTTATTACTGCAGGATATGTATAAACGCTAGCAGCTGCATCATGTGGCAGAATGGGAAATCTATTACAAAACAGAAACAATGACACAGTGCTGACAATGTTTCCAGGAAGGTGTCCAAGCAAGATGCAAAAAGAAAAAGAGTATGACTAGCCCAGGTGAGGAGGAGGAAAACGGTGGGGTGATGACTCCTAGGACCAATTCCATGTTGCTGTTCCTTTTTCTTGCCACGCTGCCACATAATGCAAGTACAGCATTTGTGAAAAGTTTATAGCCCAAGGAATTCACTTCTGCGGCTTGTTCTGCATCGCTGGCAATCCAGATCTCTTGAAGATACAGAAACTCTTGCCCTGACCACCGCGAATGCTAGGACATCCATGGACACTACACAGGCCCTATTACATGGCATAGAAGCTGAACCATTTGGCTCTTGTTTTATTGTTTTCCTTTTGCTGCACTCAGGCTATCTGTATCATATAACATGTCAACATTGGTAAGATATAGCAGTGTACTCCACTAGCAGTGTTCCAAACAATACTGAACAACTAGATACGTACAATGCCTACTGGCGGATAGAAGAGGCAGCGGCGAAGGAAAGATGAACCGATTTTTAAGAACTGACAAGCTCAAGAGGACCGAAGAATGACTTAATTTCAGCCAAAATTACAAATCACGCTCAAGAAAGGTTGATCGCTTCTCGGCCTTTTGGCTTAGATTGTATGTAGAAATCGCATCATCGGCGGTGACCTCTGAGGGTGTGTAGGTTAAAGATTGCTTCTCGGCCTCTTACGGGCTAAGATCAAAGTGTAGTGCTCGGACTGCTCGGCCTGCTGTGTTCCTGCGTGCGTTCCGGCCGCCGGCTTGCGTCGGTGGCCGGTGTTCGACCACCAAGAGTGATCGTTTGTTCCGGTGTCCTTCGGCTGGCGGGCGCCTCAACATGGTGAGCCAGCCACCTACAAAGGCCCTTGCCTTTGATGTCGTCGTCCCTGAGGGGGCTAGTCCGGAGGATGTCGTCGATGCGACAGCCTCCGTAGTTCGTTTGGAAGAAGTTTACTGTGTCCAGCACTTCGTTGGACGCAACTACCAAGTTACCGTAAAGAGTGAAGCCGCCATGGCTGCAATCGTTGATGCGTCTTGCCACATCATCGGCAACGAATGTGTCCCCATCGTTCCCCTGAGCCCCCAGGTGACTCAGGTGACTGTTCTTTTTCTGCCCGCCCGAGTACCAAGTGATGCCCTTGCCAAGGCTCTTTCTCCTTATGGCAAGGTGCTGCACATAAGTCGCGGCATCATGGGGTCGCGTCCCACTGTCACCACCGGGACGCGGTATGTCCGAATTGAAATGAAGCCCGAGTCGCCCGTGCCTAATGACATCAAGGTCGCTGGCCACCGCGTGACATGCGATTACAAAGGCATGCAGCGTGTTTGTCGACGTTGTGGCTCGACATCACACTTCAGAGCACAGTGCACGGCTCCGTTCTGCGCCCGCTGCGGCGTCTTTGGGCACCAAGGCCAAGGTTGTGTGCTGCCGTGTCGACGTTGTGGTGATCCACACGCTACCGTGGCATGTGCGATCAAGCCCTCGTACTCTGAGGCTGCGGCCCGACCTGCACCTCCACCGGCTGCACAGGCAGCCGATGAAGCCATGAAGGAACGCGGCGTTTCCGACACCAACGGCTTTGTGAGTGGTTCCTCGGCGTCTCTGAATGTATCGGTGGAGGAAGCGGTGCCTACGGCTGATGCGTCCAGTGATGTACCTCGCAAGCCGGCATTAAATGTGCCTGCTATGTCAGCCTCAGTCTCTCCAAGTGTACCTGCCGCTACGGAGGCCGAGCCCATTGCGCCCCTGCAGGTCTCTGATGCTGGGGACAGGCCGCTCTCGCAGCCTGCGCGGCAGCCCGCAGCCAGCGTTGCGGTTTTGAGCGACAACGCCAGTGTATCTGAGGCCGATGGTGACGAGAGCAGCTTGTCGTCCTCAGCTTCTTCAGTCAACCTCGTCATCGACGAGACTATCATCGTGCCTGGGCAGGAGCCAAGGCCGCCGTCGTCATCTCCTTCGTCATCGCAGTTTAGTGTCGGCACAAATATTTCGCCTGGGCAGGAGCCAAGGCCATCTCCTGACGTGGAATCTGTGCAGTCGCCGTCCTCTTCTGCATCGAGGATTAGCGCCAGCACTTCTAGTACTCTCTCTTCGGATGTTGAGATGGTCGCTTTGAGCTCCAGCTTAAAGCGTCCACATACGTCGACTACGGACTCGGACAACTCTTCTGGTCGGGCAAGGAGGCCTCGTGCCTCCTCTGGTCCGACTCTACGAAAACAGTGAGATGGTTTGGCGCCGTTCGTAGCGCGCATTGTATTGCTTAGACATCACAACTCGTTGTTTTTTGTTTTTTTTTCATTACCAAAATGGCTACACTTAACATCATCACGCTTAACGTGCAAGGGTTTCGCAATGTTATGAAGCAGACCGAGGTGGTCGCTTTCGCTCGTTCATCGGGCTGCGATATCCTCTGCCTGCAAGAAACTAATTTTTTTCGCCTCAGTGACGTGTTGGAATTTAAGCGTAGGTTTGGTATCGATGCTTTCTTTTCGTACGCTAGCACGCGTTCTAGCGGAGTTGGCGTTCTTGTTCTGAACCGAATACTTCTGCGAGACCATCATGTTACCTACGATGCGCTTGGACGCGTGCTGGCGTTCGACTGCACGTTTAACTCACTTCGTCTGAGACTTCTTTGCATCTACGCACCTGCGCATTCTAATTTGGTAAACTCATTTTATAAAAATCTTGATGTGTATTTTCTTGGAGGACGAAACGTTGTAATGTTGGGCGATTTCAACTGCGTGCTCGATACGGTCGCTGATGTGCAGGGCCCTGGCAGAGGCAGACCAAGCTGGAATGCGCGCGAGTTGCGCCGCCTAGTCAACCAGTTTCTGTTAACAGATGCTTATGAGCTCCTGCATGGCGGCGTCTTTGTGTGGACTTGGCGTCGCGGATTGTCGTCAAGCAGGCTAGACAGGGCGTACGTACCGACGGGCCTTTCGAGGACAGTGGGTGCTGCTAATGTAATTACGCTGCCATCCTCACCAGTACACATATCAGACCATCGCCCCTTTCTTCTGTCGCTCTGGGTTCCGGCGGCTGCAGTGTCTCCTTTCAGACCATGGCGTTTGGATGTACGCATCCTTCACGATGCCAGCACGAGAGAAGGACTAACGCGGGCCTTGCGGTTTTCGGTTGTTGGGGCCGTGCCTGGTGACTGGGATCGTCTGAAGGAGCAGTGGCGTCACCATTGCGCCGCTTCTGGTCGAGCCCTTAGAGCTCGCGTCTCAGCTGAGGTTCGTGTTATGACGGCGAAGCTCCGTATAGCTCAGCGCACCCCGTCGCCATCGGCGCTTATATGTGCATGGAAAGAGGAACTTTCAGAGCGTCTCCAGCATCTTTTACGATCATCCTCTCTGACAGCGGCCGCACGGCGTTGTCGGCGCAATCCAACTTCTCATCCAGAGGTGCTTCGGTTTGCACGCCAGGAGCTGTTGTGCGCTCAAGGTGCCCCTGCTTTTACCTCTTCCGTCGGTGCTGTGGCCCAGCCAGTTGGCAGGAATTTCAGTGCGTTTTTCGTCCATTTCAGGGATATTGCTCAGTCGCACTTTTTGGTTCATCGTGATGACGTTTCCGCACACCCTTTTTTTTGCAGGCTTGCCGCAGGTTGCGGATGAACTTCATGATGGCCTTATGGCTCCGCCAACAACAGATGAAATCAAGGAGGCGTTAGATTCCATGAAACGAGGCTCAACGCCTGGGCCAGATGGTCTTCCTGTGGAGTTCTATTTACAATTCTGGCATATAGTAGGCCCCATTTTCACGGAAGTGTTAAAAATCTGTTTCACTCGGAATGTCCTTCCTAATTCATTTAAAAGAGGCCGCATCGTTCTGATCCCTAAAAAGTCTTCTTTCTCGACATGTCCGGCCGATTGGCGCCCTATTACCTTACTAAATACAGATTATAAAGTATTAGCAAAATTACTCGTCCGCCGTTTACGGGCTCTTCTCCCGTCCCTCATTTCCTGCCACCAGGTTTGCTCCATTCCGGGCCGTGAAATACATAGTTTATCTTCTGTAACGAGAGATATCCTAGAGTATACTATACGGCGGCGCGCACAGGGTCTTCTTGTTTCTCTAGATCAAGAGAAGGCATTCGACTTTCTAGAGCATGAGTATATTTACGGTACACTGGATGCTTTCGGTTTCCCACCTTCTTTAGTGCTCCTTATTAAAGAGATGTACAGAGATATTTCAAGCACTCTGTTCCTCGATGGCTGGGAAAGTACCGCATTTGATGTTGGCCGCGGCGTCCGTCAAGGTTGTCCGCTCTCCCCTCTTTTGTTTGTCTTAGCATTAGAGCCTTTCCTTTTGGCAGTCAATCACCATTCTCTCATTAGCGGTCTGGCATTGCCAGGCAGTGACAGTGTACGCGTCACTGCTTATGCAGATGACATCACGCTATACTTAGCTGACGAACGCAGCCTGCTCGAAGTTTTAAACGTTTTTCGAGAGTACGCCTCCTTGTCGGGGGCTGCTCTTAATTATTCCAAGAGTCATTACTTTTTTGTAGGGTCACCTCAGAGACGTATAACGAGTACAATACCTTTGCAGTGGTGTGAGCAGATGCGCATTTTAGGAGTGACCTACGACTGTGCTGGAGTATGGGATGGTATGTGGTCTTCGGTCGTAGCTTCCTCTGCTTGAGAGGCGCTACCTGGTTCAGTCGGTCGTGCTGGGTGCCTTTTGGTACCTTTGCCACATTGTTAAACCACCCCTGCGCGTCATAAGGCGGGTGCAGACTACAGTTTTTTCTTTTTTTTGGTCAGGCGGAACCGAGCTTGTGCCTCGTGCTGTTCTTGGACAACCACGTGAGAGAGGTGGTTTTGCCTTCCCAACGTTGACCATCACGTCCTCACTGTTAGCATTGAAGTGCATGTTGCGTATCCTGCTGGGGGACGCGTCTCCGGCGCGAACCCTGGCGCGGTACTTTTTGGGCCCTTCCTTGCGCTTTTTGGATCCCTCGGCCCCAGTTAATCATGGTCCTCAATCAGAGAAGCCTACCGCTATATATACTACGGCAGTGGCCTTTTTCAGGCATGCAAGCGCAGTAGCACCTGACGTCAACATCCTTACAGACCGTGTCGTGAATATTATGGGCTCGCTGTTGTTGCCTGTTGTGCCGGCGGCTCGCCGCTCACCGATGCGCCGCGTTCAATGGGCGCGCATAACATCGACGCCTCTCCCAGACCATCTACGTGACTTTGTGTGGAAACTTGGTTGGGCAGTGCTGCCTACTTGTGATCGGCTGGAGCGGTGGGGCGTTTTACGCTCCAGTACCTGTCCGAATTGCCCGCTTCCGGAATCTAATCGCCATGCTACAGTCACCTGCATGGTAGCACGTGTCTTTTGGCGCGCCGTTCATGCGGGATTCCGTGGGCAGGGCATTTCGAGCTTTGTCTCCCGCGGCCGCTTCCCCAGCGGCCGTTTTGCTCGCCTGTTAATTGTTGCAGGTCTTTTTAGTTTATGGCGCAATCGATGCACCGCGGTCGCTGGTGGCTTTCGACGCCGAGCTGTGTGGCCAATACTTGGCCGTCTTAGAAGGGAGCTGATCAGTTTCTTGTCAGAGGAACTCTTTTTCTTGGGAGAGGAAGAGTTTCTCCGGCAGTGGTCATGCCCATTCATTTCTGTTACCAATGAACGTCTTGTTCTGGTCTTTAGACCAAACTGGCGCTAGGGTCTTCTTTATTCCCCCCCCCCCCCCCCTTTTTTTTCCGTGTCAGATTTTTCCGGTACCACTCACTGTTAATAATCATGCCACGCCGCTTTAAATCGCACACAAGAAATTCCTGTTAGTTATTCAAAGATGTTTTGGCACTCAAATTGGCTCGCCTTACATGCTGAGCGTCATGTCAACTTGTGAATGTCAAATGTATCCGGTAACCTTGGCATGTGTACATATGTAAATAAAATTTTTTCTAATCAGGTCAGCATACAGTGTGCCTTATATTTTCCACAAGGCACATCCAGCAGGCTGCCAATAGCAGAGAACCCACAGAAGTGATGAGGTTTTCACTACAAGGTGCTATCCAATGAAGGAAAACTGCACTTTGATAGGTGAAGAGGCATGGTGTAAGTACATGGTCCTGCAAATTAAAAATGAAATGTCACTGACATTACTAACACTTCTGGAAGAGAAAAAATACTGTCACATTTCAGTCTCAGGCACATTTTAACTACAATATCCTAGGGGTGAATTCATGTGGGGGTGGTCTCCCCTCCCCAAGCGAGAAATTTTACATAGAAGAACCATGTTCAACCCAATTTTTTAATGAATAAAGTGGAAGAAATTCAAGGTTAAAACACGTCGATAAAGGACTTACTTTTAAAGATAACGGCGACCAGGCTAATGCACTTGGAGCTACAAACAATTTGCCTAGCTTCCACTTCACTGCCCACCACTTTGTGCAGAAGCAGACTTTTGCCACAAGCTTTGTATCATTTTTTTTTCATTCATGATTCGTTATTATGAATGAATCATTTTGCGACAATTATTCTTCGGAACTAAAGTGTCCACATTAAAAATGCACGACTGCATATATGGTTAACCATCAGAACCACGATTACATTTAGTGGGCCGCCGGCACACTCCAAAAGATAAAGAAAATAAATGGCCTCTACAAATGATTTGAAAGCCATACTAGCTGTTGGGACGAAACATATTCCAACAGTACGTTTTTAAGCGCAAGTGTCCCCAAAAATGATAAAGGTGCCCTTATACTGTGTAAATTAAATGGGCTTAAAGTAACGAAAGAAACTAACACACAGTGAGGCCAGTTTGATAAGGTAGTGATAGAAAATCAGAAGCCCAAAAAGATGTAATATAAAAATTGAACACTCCCTCAATTACGCATTGCTTGTTGCTCATATGAAGGTTCACGGCAATATTTTCAAGCAAGCTGACAATTTTTATGCAGTATAAACACTGAATTTAGATGCAAACAGGTAGCTCAACTCCAGGAATCCTCTAGCAGTACGTGATGTACACATCAGCTGTAATAAAAGCAACTACGAAAGGCTATAATATGCATGAAGTATAAGGCTTAAAATTTAGTACTTAATTACTCACAGAGAAAAACAGTCACTCACCTCGCGATTCCGGGCAAAAATGATTGAACATTTTATCGCATTATGCGCCGGCACATAATCATATAAAACGACCCATATACTAACAACAGTACCTTAATAATATTTTTACCTATTCCGCAGCACAATACTCCAGCGTTCTAGACAAGCCTGCTCACGTCTTCATCGTACGACGCTATTTAAGACGAAAAACCACTTAACTTGACACCGAGACGGATGTGAAACGGCAGGGCTTCAAGGACATCCTCCCGGGCAGCCGTATCGAGGTAGAAATTTATCTCTCGCTGGTCACGGGCGCGGCAAAGCGCGCGCTTGTCTGGATCCGCTCACAACGGCGCCACACCGCCATTAGCAGACCAAGCGAAGCGCAAGCGGCACAAGCTCAGCCGTCGTTTACGATATCCACATCAGTGAACTCGGTTAAGCATCCATCTTTCCTTTCTCCGTCGTGCATCGAAAAGCAGTAGTGTCAAGCGCGTAGTCGCCGCTCACGAAATCCGTTCCAAGAGAGGATGCAGATAACCCGCCGTGCTCAATTCAGCGACGCAATCCGAGACGGCCCCGCTGGCGCTGCTAGGCCCAGCGCCTACGCCGCTCGCAGTCGCAGCGTCCGCACTCACGACTCTCTCGCCGTCTTCTGGGCCTTTGCGCCGCCTGCACCAAAACTTGCTGCTTCGTTGCGGAACTAAGCGAAACAGATAAAGGTACACAGTTCCACTGGCGCGTTCTTTTGAAGAGCAGCAGCATTTCGACCTCGCTCCGTCTCAGTTGCCGTACGGTGTTTTTTTCTACACCGTTCGGAAGGTTCGGAGTGGCGACAACCACTCCGTTAGAGACGGCTGATGAACGATTGCGGACCTCGTTAGCACGCCGTCAGTTCTAGCTGGTGCTGCTTTGATGCTTATGATATCATGTGCTCCGTTTTACCGGTGTTCTCGTCTGGCAATGCGTAGTTTTAAAGCGGACGAACACCGATAAACCTCCCATCTCGTGTCATTCCTGTGTATTGTGTACGTTGCCCACCACGCCGGCGTCTCCGCATTCCGCGACCCGCATCCCTACGGGTCGACGTTTTCGCAAAGTGTAATACCCCTGTCACACGGGCATTTCGAGGGCCCTCGAACCGATAGTCGATCGACTCAAAGGCGATCGAGCGCTGCCACACGGGCAGTTTCAATGGCGATCGAGTCAATAGCCTATCGAGTCAACGGAGTAGCGCAGAACTCCATCGAGATTTCGAGGGCCTTCGAGCGCTGCCCAAGGTTGCTAGCGTTGCTTCGAGCGGCGCCAAGCGCACTTTCGTACACGACACATTCACGGTGCAAAAACATGAACAAACATTATTCGCATAAAATTTAATGTAAGCAGTCTGTAACGTTATTTTAAAATTATATTAGACTTGTTTTAAGCGCACTAAGCGCATTAATTTTGCGTTGCTTGCGTACTTAACGTTGACAACATGGCGGCACCCTGCCCGCCCGCTTCACAGCGATAACAGCTTCGTCGCTAATCCCTCAAAGCAATATCGTGTTCTAAGCTGTTGTATTCGCCTTCGATTTGCCCATTCTTACCCTCGCATAAGGTTTCAAGAGAAAAATAGCTCTTGTTTTTCAGATATCATGGCGATTTCCCAGGTCTTAAGCCTGACGAAGCAGCGCTCCGACGCAGTTGGATTGGCTGGGTTTTGGCTCGTCTTGTATTAGAGTGGCTACAGCAGTGTCTGCATATGTCCGTCGCGTACGTGCAATTAAAAGGGTTTTGAACGACTTTCGCGTATGCGTGTATTTCAGCATTTAGTATACATTTATCAAATATTTTTGTTATTTTTGCAAAATCCAAAGTAGCGATTCTGGCGCCACACATCCGTGGCGTAAGACACGAGAACCATTTCAATGGCCATTGAGATTTGCCGTGCAGCAGCGGCGAGTTCGATGGCGATTGAAAATCTCGAAGACCCTCGACTCGAGGGTGATTGAAACTGGCCGTGTGACAGGGGTATAACCTTTTCAACGTGCCTGCTCTTTTCTGTTTCTTGCAGTTCACGGCGTATCCACTTAGTCACACAGTGTTACGGGTTGGACAGAAGTGATCTGCGGCGAGACGCGAAATACACTCACATTTCACAGATCACCAGTGAGGTAAATGCTGCGGCTGGCTGCGGCTGCCTCGAGCGCGACCACCAACATGGCGAATTCCGCGCCGGCCGCAAGCGCCCTTTGCGGATGACGTCGGGTGAATACCTCCTATACAAAATGCTTACTATTGCGAACGAATGTATATACCCACCGCATAGCATAGTATCTTTTTGCAGTTAGCAGTAGGAGGAAGCTTTGAAACGCGGACAATGACCGGTCAAATTTAATTTTTTCATGTCGCTTACTCGCGTTATAAATGAGACGTATCTACTACGAGCAAATAGGAAACAGTGCCAAAGAGGCACTCAGGACGACGCTATATCTGCTTCCTTTCGCTGATTATGTTGTTCGAAATATGTAGCAACTTACCCACCGTTCTACA
Organism: Amblyomma americanum; assembly: GCF_052857255.1. Lineage (NCBI taxonomy): Eukaryota > Metazoa > Arthropoda > Arachnida > Ixodida > Ixodidae > Amblyomma > Amblyomma americanum. The sequence goes on from NC_135503.1 coordinate 109,051,091, forward strand.
ATACGGAAAAGTATGTGCGGTCAAAGGCAACTATTTTAAGGAAAGAGCAATAAGAGGACTTCTTGCCCTTCGTGCAAATTAGTGTAGTGGTACCGCTGGATACCGCTGGCGCACGGGCACTTTCGGCCGCGATCGAGGCAATCGGGATCGAACTCAACAGAGATCCGGTGTCAAGTCTTCTACAATCGAGCCCAATCCTGCTCGACCCGAATCCGATTCCTGAAGTGCGATCGGTGGCTGCTCTCCCCGAACTCGGGAAACAATAAAAAGTAAAATAAAAGCGAAAAGTGCAGAAAGGTGTTCTAGACACAGTATGAAATTGTTATCAAGTCGTCTTCATTCTATTCAGTGCTACTCCATTTTCATAACTGTGTTCGCAATGACAACGGCGCTTGCCTGTCAGGTTGATAAACTAACACAGCAGTCACACACACGCGCTTTTGACATCCTCGAATAGGAAACAAGCATTGCCCTGCCGATACTTCCCCTGTTCTTTATGGCAGTTTTTTCAGGTAAACATTAGTAATTCTCTTTACAATGACACCTCTCTCAGTTCCCATGGCTCGAAAATGGCGCCTGGTAGATTGTTTGTGGAATTTCGTACGGATATAAGTAGCGCGTAATAAGCGATCTATCCTGTCGCCGAAAGAAGGGAGCTGCTTGAAAAGTTAGGCAGGAGAGGAGTAAAACAGGGAAAAAATCAGCACGATCCTGCTTCTCCAGTCTCTGGGAATGATCTAACACATGCTGAGGGAAAGGGGGAAGGAAAGGAGTTTTATGGGAAGGCCGTTCTGGTTGGGTAAACGGCTGTGAAAGAATTAGATCTGGAAAAGGGAAGACGAATGGGGTTAGAAGCACGAACAGGAAGTAGGAACGCCGTGCGGCAAAGTGACAACGACTCTCGACATGACTACGCATGACAAAAGAAAATTGCGAATGGTTATTGGCTGTTTTCTTGCCTTCTATGACCACTTAAATGGTTTGGCTATCTGCATTAACGGTACAAGCTCCGGGGCGGGAAGCATCACACACAAGAAAGAAGGTTGGAGAAGGAAAAGGTTTTATATGCGGTCGTTCGCTTGCATCCTGATACAGATGAACGATGTGCGCAAAACATTCGGCGAACCACAAAACGGGAGGAACACAAGGACTGGCGCAACACTAACAACTATTTTATTCTTCTCATACCAACGCATAGATATACATTTTTTCACAATTGCGCAAGCTAACAAAAATTTCAGTCACGCGACATTACTGCCAACGATGCGCGCTCAAAAACTTCAATTCCGTGGAGTAAAGTGATAAGGAAGTATCGCTAACGCATCCTTCAGCCTTTTTCTTAATATGGAATGCTTTGAGAGCCAGCCGCGCGTTTTCGTTTCTGCTCCTGCCCAGAATCGCAGTCTCATCGAACCGCGATGCACAACTGCTGCAGTTAATAATGTGTGACACAAGATGCGCACCTTTGACACTTTTGTTCCTCACATTTAGCGCATGCTCCCTGAGTCGCTCATTTATGCAGCGCCCTGTTTGCCCGATGTACGTCTTTCCACACGAGAGTGGGAAAGCATACACGACTCCGATGGAGCAAGGGACAAAGGTTGTCCCATGCCTGATTTGGCAGCCATGCCTTGCATCACCGCACGTGCGGGAGCACACCTTAGAAAGCTTGTTCGGCGCATAAAACGCCAGAGGGATTTTATGCCTGCTGGCCACACTCTTGAGTTGCTGGGAGACCTTATGTACGTAAAGCATCACCACAGGCCTGTACGTTTCATATTCCGCCAACCATGTTCGAGTAGGAGAAGAGCACAACAAAAGCTAGCCCAGCTCATCAATGGCGAGGCAGAGTACATTTATCTTAGCGAAACAAGAGGCCTGGTCCGGCTTTGACGACTGCGAATACAACGGCGTGAGGCTTCCTTATCACGATGTATTGCAGCGACGTCCGTGCAGGTGGCGGGAACCCATAACTGCGCTCTTTGAAACTTGAATACTTAGGCTGGTTCGTAACAAAACGCACCCACCGTGCGTTGGCATTGCTCCAGCATCTGCCCTCCGTGCACTCTGAAGTCAAACATCTTTGGTGGTGCAAACTCAGTGGGGTAACCACGCTTCTCCGGTTGCCGCTGTGTCCCCAAGGGTTGTAATACGTTGACATTTTCGCCGGCACTGGACATTCCGAGACATGCAATGCCCGCCGTGAATGTCGAGCAGTCTGTTGTTCCTGCAGGACCAAGTTGAATAAAGGGCTCTACAAAAGGGAATCAGCAGCCATACAGTTTACCTTTTCCCCTCTCAATTACTTTTGCCAGTTCGCAAATTTAACATCATTTACATATTGATCTGTACGAGTATTACCAAAATGCGGCAGTAAAAAGCTAAAAGCCAATAGAATAACATCAATTATCTGTAACCTGTTTTTATATGTATACAACGCCAATTTTCTGAATAAGCAGCGCTGTCCGGCGCGTATATCGCAATGGCAAGCAAACAACGCTTATTCGCTAAGCATGGCAGTTGTCTAAATCAAGAATCAATCCTAAATCTGAGACGTTTATAATGATTAATGTTACTCGAAAGGCGCAGCGAGTACCCCCAGGAAATGAACGGGTTCCGGCAAAACAGGTCTGTGATTGACAATGTTATTGCCCTCGTCTCATCACTTAAAGAGTACCTATATGCTGGCTGCATACCGGTTGCGGATGAGGATGTGGGTATACGCAGCATACCCACATCTGCACGGACGGTTCAAGTAGTCAAGAAACTTCTTCCTGTGCCATTTATGTGCCCTTAGCCAGGCATATCCTTTCTTACCGGCTGCAGCGGAAGACATCCTCGACGGCAGCTCAGCTTCACGGCATTAAAGAACCTGTTTCCTACATCCTGCACTAAACCCATGACGGATGGGTTATCTTAACCGACTCCAAAGCATCTTTGCATATCCTGTTCAACCTGCTGAAGAAAAGCAATCATCAGCTCGTTTCCCACCCCGTCGGTTATGTACATCACTTGGCCATTGCTGCCGGCCACTGCATATTTGACCAATGAAAAAGCCGATCAAGCGGCCCGTAAAGGCCACCAACATCGGCGATACATCCAGACCTTCGTCACAAAATCTGATGCGTAACAAATGGCTAAAAGATTTGCTTGCCGACACATATCGTTTCCAAAATCTTTACTCAGTCAACCCTCATCTCAGATCAAGACTCCCACCGACAATTCCTAGCCACTTGGAAACACTTTATTACCGACTTCGCCTGAACGATGCAGTTACAAACGGCTTGCGATACCATTTCAGTCAAACGAACAGTCTGCTTTGTGACCACTGCGGCTCAATCGAATCTGTGCAACATGCCTTGCTTTAGTGCCCTGTATATGCTGTAGAGCGTGCATACAGCGAACAGTGCATAGAAAAGCTGTGCCTCTAACCTGTGCCTCTAGCCATGGACAGTGTTTTAGGTCCCTTAGCCTGCCCTAGTCAACAGACATATGCAATGAGCTTTTTTTCCGTATTAAAATGAAATTGGACATCTCGACAAGCTGCGGTTCCGTCCAGCATGTTGCCCTCATGCATTCTTCTTGCAGTGAACTTTGTTAGCCCATATATCAGACTATGCACTTAATCATATCATATGTAAAATCATTTATCGTCAATGCACCTTAGAAGGCATTTAGTGGTCGCATTTTGTTCTTCCTCTTTTTTCCTCTTTAACCTTTCGCGCACCGCTCTCCATCCGCCTTTATCTCCCACATTCTCATCCCCACGCAGAGTAGAATGAAAGCGATTTTTACACGTCGGCTAAATTCTCTGCATTTCTATTAAAGGGTTTTTCTCTCTCTCTCTCTGGATAAGAGGCAAAGAGAGGGCAGATTTCTGCGCTGCTAGAACTCGTGGCAAGGAAATAAAATATGTATACCTTTTGGGGATTGCATGAGCTTAGTACAGCGTAAATTAAGAGAAAAATGGCAGTCGGCATGGAACAGCGAAGTGAATAACAAACTGCACTTGGCGAAACCAGTTTTAGGTGAATTTAAATCATTTATTCACTAGGACCGTTTTAAGGAAGTGATTTTACGCCGTCTCCGGATAGGCCTCACGCATCTTACGCACAACTTCCTGCTAGCAAAGCAAGACAAACCTGTTTACGAATGCGAGATGATCTTACTGTTAATCACATTTTATTTTCATGCGCGAAACCTGAAACACTAAGTAAAAAGTATTTTACTCAATTTTATAATGAATGCATTCCTTTTCATCCAGCACTGCTCTTCGATGATAATGCCATTGTTAACATACCTTCCGTTTTTAGCTTTTAAAAGAAGCAGGGGTACTTGAAAAACTGTAAATTTTGAACCGCTGGTTTGCTTTATTGCATGGTACACCTCAGCCACATTCTCATTCCTGAGAAGAAGGCTGAGGCTTTTTATTTGATTAGTTGGGAGCATCGGGATCCTTTCCCAGCCAAGAATAGCCGCTGAGGCTACCTTACCTTCTCTGTGGCTTTTAACATTAGCTATTTCCAGATTTCTTCAGTTAAACTTTCCTGCCCTCCTCCTGATGGGAACGGCGGTAGCGATACGAAGAGCACTATGGGTCTTCGTCCGCTCGTCCGGCGACACGTTGCCGGTTGGGGCAGCAATTCTAACTTCTCAAAGCAAAACTTATTTATTAAAGACGGGATTGAAATACAAGGCAGTGATGACAAGGCAGTTTAAAGAAAAGGCAGTTTAAAAAAAGGCTGTTTAAAAAAGGCTGTTAAAAACGGCCGAGCTTGAGACTCGGCGCGCTCGTCCCAAGTCCTCGTTTCCCGCGGGTTTTAACCCCTTCGATAATTGGGCGGGGCTTGAGTAATCTAGCTCTCGCCCAATTTGGACCAATAGCAAAGCAAATGCATCGTATGTACTACTGGGCGGAGCCCAGGGCTCGCCGGCCCGAGCCCAGTGGAATGCGCAGCTCTCACCCTAAGCGGGCGTCACGCCTCGACGTACATTTCTCGATTCCCCCCCCCCCCCTCCCCGGGCATGATCGCTCCTGGTAACAGGTGCGGGGGGGGGGGGGGGCATTGTCCCCGTGGGCTGTTCCGAGCCCAGTGGAATGCGCAGCTCGCTGCATGCGCATTCGATCCACCGGTTGCCACGCGTCGGGATAGAAAGGATTAGTGCCGCCTTTCACCCTAAGCGCGGGCGTCACGCCTCGACGTACATTCCTCGATTCCCCCCTTTCCCCGGGCATGATCGCTCCTGGTAACAGGTGCAGGGGAGGGGGGGGGGGGCATCGCCCCGTGGGCTTCCACTTAACATCTTCTTCTCTGTTTTTTACCAGGCAGTTCAATATTTTTAGGCCATCTTCACCATCGGCGATTTTTCACATTCGTAAACATTCTACAGAAAACCATTTCTATACTTTGATTTTGGCGCATGATGGCCTTAGCTGCCTATGTGCCATAAAACCCAACACAACACACTCTTTCTCTGAACCCAGACAGTTTCTCAATATCTCGTGGAGGTTAAGCTTCCATTGCGATATTTCATCCGTCATGGAGTCGCACACCTGTGCAGGGAAGAATAGGCGTCAGGTTTTCCTCGGCTCTCGTTGGGCATGAAATGTGGGTTCAGCAGTAACAACACGACTCTTCTCGACACAAGCCTCCTAAACATGCTGTGAAAGTTTCCATACCAGCCTAAAATTTATTGAAGTGCAAAACACGCTATTGAAATACCTCAGCCTGCGCGCACAGGAGAGCATCGCGCAGCACCTACCGAATCAGAGGGAGACTCAACGTTTCCGGCCCAACGCTACCAAAGCCTAATACGAAACCTCATATTCACGGCATTGCGGTTTTGGATGAAGTGCTCTTTAAGAAACTAGCACAGACTCTCTCGCCATTTTTCCCTGAACCATTCTTCTCGCACTAAAATGCCCCATTCAGTTTGTCAGCCACGGCGCGGTGGCTCAGTGATTATGGCGCTTGGATACTGAGCAGCAGTTCCCGTATCCGAACCCGACTGCGGCGGCCGCATTGCAATGGAGGCGAAGCGCTAATGCGCCCGAGTATTTTGCGGTTTCAGTGCACGTTAAAGATCCCCAGGTGGTCGAAAATATTCCGGAGCCCTCTACTACGGCACCTCTTTCTCATTTCACGCGCTCCTTTATCCCTTCCCTTACGGCATGGTTCAGGTGTCCGCCGAGATGTGAGACAATTACTGCGCCATTTGTTTTCCTCTAAAACCAGTTTTCTTTGCTTTTTGTGGGTGTAATCGAAACAGTCAGCTGATCCCCCAGTCACTCCAGCTGGCAAACGTGTGTTGCAAAGGGCTATGCAGTGCAGAAGGAATATTTCATGCGCGCAGGAAGGCAAATATAAGCAGAGTTTACCACGTGGGGGCCATTTCTTTCACTGTGGTCTCGTTCTGCGCTTCTGGGAGCAAAAACCGCGGCGTCGGGGCTCAGAGGCGAGCACTGCATGAAGACAGAAAAAGGAAACAATTTTACACATTAAAGAAAGTAGGCAGGGCAATTCATTGCGTAGGCATGAGACAGAACTCAGGCTTTAAGGTCGCCCGTGATTGACGCAAGTAATAAAAAAAATAATGAATGTTGAAGAAAGAAAAAACGAACGAATAAGCAGCACGTAACTCGGAACCGGAACGGTCTATTGCTCTGAGGCGTGAGCTTCGCCTAATTCATTGAGCTCAGAAAATAAATTAGTTGTAACAACGAAAGACACCTAGTGAAGCATGCAAATATTAGTAATTAGATGTCTCGATCTCACCGGCAGCCACACTGAGTGGGTCGAAATAAAGCAGGTGCTTCCCTCTGTGCGTGTCGCACAGCCTCAGTTCAGGACAAGTATAACACTGCAAGAGGGGGAAAAATTAAAAAAATATCTAGGCATGCATACATACCTTCACGTTGGCATTGTGTAAAGGAGGAACTGTTTGTATTTCTATGCACTCCTCGGACTTATCAGCCAGCCTAGCTGTTACTGCGTTCGAGTTTGATGTAGCTCCTTTTCCATTTTTGGAAAACACCGACAGCATGGCGGCGTTTACCTTTATGAGCATCTTCATCGTGGTGTTCTCGTAGATTTGCAAGGCTTGGACCATAGATCTATACTACAAGAAGAGGTCCGAAGCCTGTCTTTTTATACGCGTTCGCTGCATTTCTCTGGGCGTAGCTTGGACTTTGATCCAATCGCTGGTCGTTCTCAAAAGTCCATTGCTGGACCTATCCCATCTACTATCTCTTTTATTCCACTCCCCAAACGTATGAAAGGTATGCTGAACAGAGTGAGGAAGCTTGTGTAGTATGTCAGCCTTAAAGTCAATTATCTCTTACCTCTACATCTGGCTGGACTAAAGAATCAGGACGTTCAGCTTATATCTTGTTTTCTTTATCGAGAGTTCGAGCAGGATTGAATTTATAAGGCGTAGACTACGTTTTATTTCGACGTGCATGCAAGAGGCCGGCCGATGTAGCAGCAGGTGGAAGCAGGGGATGCAGGGTACTCCCTTAATCCGGACTCACCAGCACTTCTCCACGGCTTGATCAATCCTAGTTCCCCGCCCTCATCTGCTTTTCCAGTAATCTGTGCTGGCGGCAAGATGTCAATTGCAGCGACCTTCGCACGTGGGAAACACGTGTTTTTCAAACGCGCTTTTTTCAACTTCGTGTTATAAATGGCGTGGCGTGTCTGTATATTTATATTTTATTTATATTTGAAAAACCCCTGAAGACCCCTACTAAAATGTTTTTACTCAGTCTTCTTTATTTCTCTCCCCAAAAATATGAAAAGCTTCTGGAACAGAACGACCAAGCTTCTGTGGTATAATAGGGTAGAATGTTGGGCCAGTTGGTGTAGCGACGTATTCAGGAAAACTTTGCGCAGATTAATACAGGACGGGAGGGAGAAACACGCACCAGCACACGAGCGCGAACTTGCAACTGTATATTCAGAAATTATACACCGCCTTAAAAAAGCAGAAAGGTTGCAAGCGTGCAAATTCCAGAGGATCAAGTGTAGGAAAAAGAGCACGCACATAGGTACAGTAAAAATTGCGTCAAGGATAGGCACAAGCAGAGTCATATCAGAACTTACCGGAATAGAACAACAAAAGCATGTTATCTATTGCGGTGAAAAGCAAGTTGTTTTTTGAGAAGGGCTACCGATGCCTTACTCACGCAGCCTTCCGCAGTACTAATTTTAAGAGCCTCTACAATTTCCCGGGCCAGCCTATCGGAAGCTCGCCCGATAACAGTTGTAGAACGGAAGAGAGGATGGCACTGCTGTTTCTTCTTCTTATTCCTCTCAGTATAGTGTTTGCATTTGAGGCAATGCAAATACAGGTTCGTGCCGCCGCTTACGCCCAAAGAATTGGCATGCTCTCTGAACCTATCATTTAGACAACGCCCTGTCTGGCCTATGTACACAGACCTACACCTGAGCGGAATCTTATACACCACAACAACAGTGCAAGGCACAAACTGAATTTGGTGTTTGGTAACACATTTGTTCTTTGACCGTTTCCCTCGGCATCTTCACCTGCTTGGCACAGGCGGGACAATTTCAAGGGGGCTGTAAAAACGACATCAACTCCGAAACTATTAGTCACACTCTTGAAATTGTGCGATGGTTTGTGTACATATTGAAGGACTTGAAAAGGTATTTTTTTTTCTTCTCAGCGTGAGGTGAGAAACATCGACGGCCCTCTCAGGCCTTCTAAATTGTTTAAGCAGCAACTCCGCCACAGAACCTATTACCGATCTCGGGAATCCGGCTCGCTCCAAACGTTCAACCTGGTGTTCAAAACTGGATTTGACCCTGTGCGTGCACGACTTTGAAAGGGCTCATCTTAGACGCAATGCCATGTTTTACGAGCTTAGAATGAGATGAGTCATATGATAGCAATGATTTTTTCGAGCGTGGCATATAAGCCCAACAAAGGTGTTTGTCTTTAGTAAAAAATAGTTTTAAATCTAAAAATCAGTTGACAATTTGCCTGTGGTAATTCAAAGGTAAAATTCAGAGTCTTGGAGCAAGCAAAAATCTTCCCCAAGACTAAGCCAGCAACAGCAGAAACGTCATTGTTCAAATCTAGTTGTTGAAAGACTAGAAAATCGTCAACATATCTAAAGATACCAACAATGCTTTGGTTGTCAATATCAGCATTCAAGTCTCGGTCAAACTTAGCTAAAAATATCTCGCAAAAAACTGGCGCGACACAACAGCCAATACATATCCTGCGTTTTTGAACATAGCACCCATTCTCAAACCTTACTACCATCGAATGCAAGTAAAGGCTCAATAACTCTAAAAATACAGCCAATGAAACAACACATGAGTTTTGAAAAGCCACAGCGCCAGCTTCTTCTATGCACTCAAGGACGGCCAAGAAAAGTTCCTCGTGCGGAAAATAAGACAATTCCTCAATGTCCACCGAAGACCCAGAGTTAAATCTTCCAGCGTCCTCTCGAAGTTGTTTTACCAGAGTATCGGAACTGTAATGGATAGAAGGATAATCAATCACAAGCGTCCTCTGGTGACTATGAAGATATTTGCTGACCAGAGCCTGCCAGCAGTCTCTCTCCGTAATAATGGCCCCTAAAAGGGTTCTGCGGTTTGTGTGTTTTCACTCTGAAAAACACATTTAACGTATCTGACTAGCATTCCTTCACCGCTTTCATTAGCCTATCCGTGTTCTGATCACGCAGCAACGCCACAGCCCCGGCCTTTAACTTCTGCGGTCTCTGTTTCCACACTTGTCCTTACACAAGTCCTTCAGCACAGCTGTCATGGCCTTCTCACCGAACATCTGACATGGCATAACGGCGAAGTCTCCCTCTTTATCAGCTTGCAACAAGGCCAAGTCTGAGCCACTGAGGAATTAGCAGCGTCAGCAGAATCGCCTCCCTGGTTTGCTTTGTGGAATAGTTGCTGCACACAGCGTGAACACCGTCAGCTTGGCAACGCACCCGTTCTTCTTCCTCTGGAGATTTCTCGGCTATTCTGTGCACCGAAGCAAGGACGTCATGTTTCTCAAGCCGAGTCTCAACCGCAAACTTCGGCCCACGCTCCAAGACGTTAGCTATTCCGGGTGGAACAGAGGCAGCTCCGAGAAGCACGAGAGGAACCATACCTTTCTTGTTCATTGCTGTCTTTGCAGAAACTCTTGTTCTTTGCAGAAACTCCGTACCAGCCTGCACAGATCTTCGATAGCCCTGCAAGAGCTTCAATCCAGAAGAGCGAAACCCTCCAACATTGCAGCAGCTCAGTCGAAGACAGTCGTTGAGCAGACGAACCTCGCACCAGCATTCTGATTTGAGGGTCTCAGCAATTCTTTTCCAGTGCCCGACGGACAGTCCAATCGCTCCAAAGAGTATTGCAATCTCTGGAAGGAACAAGCCCTTCCGCAGCGAAAAAGCATAGAGCATCGTTCTGAAAGTAGCAACAATTACAAGACCGCAAAAGCGCGCACACTGTTCCAATGGCGGAGAATTGCATAGAAAAGTGCCCAGTGGAGAAGAAATGAAGCTTAATAGGGTATGTCAAGGCGTTTATTTGAAGCACAGGTCGGTTGGTCTTGGTTGTCCGGCGACACAACGGGCACACTCACAGGCGTCGTTCGAAAAACCCAGCTGCCCTTCGTCTGCTTCTTCGTTGTCCCGCTTGAACTCGTCCGCTTCTTCGCTGCGCTGCGCCTGTCGGTCCCATTACAATTACTCTCCCTCCGAAAAAGGAGCCATCCTGGCGACTTACGGAGAGGAGAGGATGGGCGGGTCATAGTAAGGCTTGAGGCGCTCAACGTGCACAGTTTCGCGCCCCCGGCGACGGTGGTCCGAAGAGGGAACGAGCGGCTCAACGATATAAGTCACCGGAGAAGTTTGGTGGACAACCCGGTAAGGTCCCCTGAAAGCGAGACAGTAGTTTCGTGGCGAGGCCGGGAGTGGAGGAAGGCACCCAGAGCCAAACGAGGGCGCCAGATGGGTATGACGCTGGAGGGTCCGGGGAATCCCGACGGTGCTTCTGATCCCATTGTTGCTGTGTGGTGAAAGAGCGGGCAAGTTGCCGGCATTCTTCGGCATACAGGTGAGCTTCGGAGAGCAAGGTGGTCTCGGAAGGGTCAGGGTGATAAGGAAGGATGGTGTCCATGGTGGATGCAGGCTCCCGGCCATATAAGAGGAAGAAAGGAGAAAACCCCGTTGTTGTCTGAGTAGCTGTGTTATACGCGTACGTGACGAACGGGAGCACTTGATCCCAGTTGGAGTGGGCGGTGTCAACGTACATGGCGAGCATGTCACTCAGAGTGCGGTTGAACCGCTCAGTCATGCCGTTGGTCTGGGGGTGATAGGCGCTGGTGTAGCGATGAACGATTTGGCATTGCTTGAGCAGGGCCTCGACGGCGTCCGAGAGAAAAACACGGCCGCGGTCACTCAGAAGTTCTTTCGGGGCGCCGTGACGAAGAACAAGACTGTGTAGAATGAAGTGGGCGACATCGTTTGCGGTAGCAGATTTGAGAGCCGACGTTGCGACGTAACGGGTGAGATGGTCAACGGCAACGATGATCCACCGATTATTAGCCGAAGTAGTTGGAAGCGGGCCATAAAGATCAATGCCGACGCGGTCAAAGGGACGGCCAGGGCAAGGTAACGGCTGCAAAGGAGCGGCGGCGGGGTGGGGAGGTTTCTTGCGACGTTGGCAGGCGATGCATGACCGAATGTACTGACGTATGTAGCGGAACATACCTCGCCAGTAGAATCGCTGACGAAGGCGAGCATATGTTTTCAGTACACCGGCGTGGCCGCATTGTGGAGCGGAGTGAAAAGAGGCACAGATTGTAGCACGGAGGTGCGAGAGGTACTGGGATCGTTACCCAGCACCTCCACCAAGTGTCAAGGCGTTTATTTGAAGCACAGGTCGGTTGGTCTTGGTTGTCCGGCGACACAACGGGCACACTCACAGGCGTCGTTCGAAAAACCCAGGTGCCCTTCGTCTGCTTCTTCGTTGTCCCGCTTGAACTCGTCCGCTTCTTCGCTGCGCTGCGCCTGTCGGTCCCATTACAGGTAGAACGTTGGGCCAGTTGGTGTAGCGACATATTCAGAAATGTCAGCCCCGGCTATGTCAGCCCTGAAGCCAATTATCTCTTATCTATTTGAGGCTGGACTAAAATATCAGTATGTTCAGATTTGAACTCAGTCACCTTTACAGAGAATAGTACAGTAGGAGTTTTGTGTTTCAAATGGCGTGATGCGCCTACAGATATAGTAATGAGTAGGAACCTATAAGGTAGAAATAGTTTTTTTGAAATCACTGCTTGCAGTCCCTGGCAATCGATTATGATGACACACCTCACCTGCCGCGTTCCCTACCTCGATGTCATCAGTGACAGCAGAAGAGCCAGCCTTCAAGCTCGCCCTGTCTGCCCACTGATATCATCGGGTTAGGGGACGCACGTGGTGAGGTGTGTCATCGTAATTGATTGCCAGGAACTGCAAGCAGCGATTTCAAAAAAAAAACAATTTCTAAATTATAGGGTCCACGCAGAGCTTTCAATTTTCATTCCAGTACCCACAAACATCACCTCTGCAGAACTGATACCCTAGAATATGCCCGATCGAAATCATTTTAGAGACCCCTTAAGCGACGAAGCGAACAACTGGAGCCGTCGCCGCGCCGCCTCGTCACTCTCTTTTTCGCGCACGTGGAGCTAACTCTTCAACGCAAGAGGGTTAGTCTTTAACTGTGGGAAAAATGATGGAGGCGCCTAACCAATTCCTATAACCTGTAAATTCGAGAACACTGATACTTTTCGCTGAGCTGTTGTCGGGGAATTAGGATAATCAGCGTTGCTTCACAGCAGCAGCTTACTTCGCACGTTTCGCTGCATTGTGATGGTGTCGTGCTGTTTCCGCAGTGAACTTCCGCCTCTGGCCACGCTTTGCTGTCTCGCCTGATATAAACGCAAGCGATTCAACTTCAAACGAAGATGACACATTAAGTCGTGGAGAGGCCGTTGCACGGGGCCCCGTGTTTTCTAGCATTACTGGTGGAGCTCCAGGGTTGTGGTGGGGGTAGCGTAAATATACAGACAATTATACACTCTGCAGTGCACCCGATTTAGGTGTCCAGTCGCCCCAGTCTGAGTACAGTCTCATTTGTTATACAACTGAAAGGAAGGAGTCACTGCAGGAAGGAGGAGTGCCACCAAACTTGTTTCCGTTCACAGTGGAAGGTGAGTTCCCGTTCAACACCTACCTACCCCTGACTTGTGATGAGGAACTGCTATAGAAAGAGGTGACAACATCCTTCGTAGGTTGCGCTTCCGCCACTCTTATCTTGTGTACACACTGTGTAATCTGGCACACTATTTTATCTTAAGCAAGGGAAATGCGCGAAACAGACAGACGAGAACAGCACAAGTACGGGCGCTGAGAGAGTATTGTATAGCACGCAGAGAGGACGAGGGGAGTCTCCAAACTTGTTTCCAGAAGTCAACTTGCCTTTCTCTACCTACCCTGCTTGTGATGGCCTATAGATCCAGGAGGGGTTTTGACATCATTGCCGGCCCGCGTTTCTGCCACGCATTTCTCCCATGTAAAGTAAATAGGCCAAGTAAAAAGTCTACGTAGCCTACGTGCTTTTTGTTTGCTACCTTCTAGTTAAACATACGCGACGCACGCCGCGCATAGGGGACCTACATGGACCGACTTGCTTAGGGAAGCAACATCTCTATACAAGGTTGCTTCAAACAGCCTAAGACGGCCCTCTAACAAAGTGGGTGGCGATTTCAGTGCGCCATTTGGTGGCCAAACACCTGCTATTGTATAGGTAGGGTAGCCAAGGCTGGACAGCAGGAGCACAAAACAATACAAAAGGAGGGCCACAGCACTAGGGGACCGGGGGGCCTGGGGTTGAAAGCATTTTATGGATGACCCTGCTGCCACAAGAAAAAAAAAGGAAAATCTTAGTGCAGGGCTGAGTGGGGAATTCTGTAAACACAATCGCCCCCATCTGGCCTCCCCATATCCCTGGCGCTTTTGTTACAGGAGTGCGAATTTAGAAGAAAAGGCTGTTGCAGCTAGGGCAGCTAATCTGGGTAGCTTGAGTCTGTCTGGAAAACTCCCAATGGTCTTTCTGCCCTTTCTAACAGCCGCTCAGCACCACGTGATGTATGAAGCTGGTGGCAGCCCATCAATGATCAGCCCCTCTTTCTTCCAACCCTCTTCCACATGGCACCCTGCCGCTCATTGCGCTATAGTAACTGGGAGCCAAAATGGCGCGGTTTCCACGAAAACCCACGACATAGAAACATTGAAATTTAGCGGGCGCCGGAAACGGGTAGCTCAAAGGATGTCCCCACCCTAAGCAACGTGAAGCAAGGTGGTACATGTAGACCCCTAGCTGCGCATTGTGCCTAGAGCCATCTACTAACAGATACAAACACTGCTGCAGCCACTAAAAAAATACGAGTCAGAACCAAGCCAGTCGAACTGTGTCGGATAGGGTGGCATTGCTATGACGACTACAAACCTGCTTCGTCCGGCTTAGCATCTGGACAATCGCTCTTCTATGTGAACAACGAAAGCCATTTGTCACTTGAAATTTTATGCCAGGGCAAGAATAGGCCAATTAAAGGCTACTAAGACAGTTTAGAGCACGATATCGCATCGGTGGATTAGTGACGAAGCTGTTATCCCTGTTGTATCACATCAGATGAAAGCACGCAAGCTATCTCTGTAGGCTTCCTTACCACGTGCTTATCCCTCGCCCTCCGTTTTCACTAACCCCTTTCCAGCTTCGGCTATAAGTATCAGCGCTGAATAAACAAGCACGTTCTTTGTTATCCAGACACACTGGCTGTCCATTCCTGTCGTCCCGCTCGAGGACGATACATGGTGTCAGAAGTGGGATGAAGGCGACCAGTTAAAACGACAGCTTCCGGGGCTAGCCGAACGTAAGGATTGGCGCTATGGAGCACCTAAGGCCGCCCGAACCGCTGCGTTTGACCGCCGATGGAGGAAGGAACTGGAGGCTGTTTCGTCAGAAGTTCGAATTTTTTCTTCAAGCCACGGCATGCATCGACAAGCCAAGATCGGAGGCGGCAAAGACGGCCCTGCTGCTCAGCGTTGCTGGAGAGGATGCCTTGGACGTTTTCAGCAACTTTGTGTTCACCAAGGAGGAAAGCAAGGAAGATTACGCCACCGTGATTGCCAAATTCGAAGAATACTGCGTGGAGCAACAAAACGAAATCCACGAAAGGTACGTCTTCCGTTCACGTCGTCAGGGTGAGGCGGAACCTTTCGAGCAGTTCGTACGTGCCCTAAAGAGACAAGCGCAGCACTGCAACTTCGGGGCCATGACAGATGATATGGTGCGCGACCAAGTTGTGTTCGGAATCAATTCGCCAAAGCTTCGAGAGAAGATGCTCAGGGACAAAAACCTGACCTTGGGAAAAGCTGTCACCTTATGCAAGGCGGCAGAGACTTCAGCTCGCCAAAACGAAGTCTGGGGGAAGGCAAATGGAGAACTTGATATGAGCGCTGTAACGGCCAGGAAGAGTGCTCAGACAGGGTCCAGGCGCGACCCAAATTGTACGCGGTGCAACCGCAGACATGCTTCGAGATGCTGCCCAGCCTACGGAAGAACCTGTTACTCGTGTAATGGGCGAAACCATTTCGCGTCTTGCTGCAGGAGACAAGATGACGTCTACGAAGTACAGCATGAAAGCGACGACTTCGAGGTGCTGGACGTCGCTGTCGGCAGCGCTAACAGAGAACGTGACTGGCCAGTGGACGCATGCATTCAAGGTCAAAACGTGAGGTTCAAGGTTGATACAGGATCGCAGGCGAACGTTTTGCCTCTCTCTATGTTCCGCAAGCTTAAGGCCATTACCCTGATGCCAAGCGGCGCAGTTCTGAGATCCTACGGGGGTAACGTTATCAAACATATCGGCAAGTTTTCAGCACCAGTTACGGTTGGCGACCATAAGGTGTGGGCTGAATTTTTTGTTGTAAAGAAAGACCACAGTGCTATCTTGGGCTTGGCAACCAGCGAGAAGCTAAGGATCGTCCAGCGCGCTGTAGAAAACGTGACTATGAGCCAAGCTGAACCGATCGTCAAGGAATTCCCACGGATTTTCCACGGGATAGGACGCGCCCCACGTGAATACAAGATCGTACTGCACAAGGAAGCCCTGCCTGTCGTCCAGCCAGCTCGAAGGGTTCCCCTGTCACTGCGAGAGCCTCTCCGTGCGGAACTGGACCGGATGGAAAAGGAAGGCATCATCCAGAAGGTCAGCAGCCCTACAGACTGGGTAAGCCTGCTTGTCATTGTGTTAAAAAAAGACGGCAAGTTGAGAGTTTGCATGGACCCGAGACGCATAAATGAACGCTTGAAGAGAGAACACTACCAAATGCCTCGCCGCGAGGACATTGAAGCTGACTTGGCAGGCGCGAAGTTTTTCTCGCATCTCGACGCAAATGCTGGATTTCACCAAATCCCACTTCTGACACCATGTATCGTCCTCGAGCGGGACGACAGGAATGGACAGCCAGTGTGTCTGGATAACAAAGAACGTGCTTGTTTATTCAGCGCTGATACTTATAGCCGAAGGTGGAAAGGGGTTAGTGAAAACAGAGGGCGAGGGATAAGCACGTGGTAAGGAAGCCTACAGAGACATTATCTGTGCGCCTACGACTCGATGTCCAATTTCCCAGAGGTGGAGCTGCTGCCCGACACGACAGCCAGTTCGGTTGTCGATAAGCTATGTGCAGTGTTTTCCCGGTACGGCATCCCTGCCGAGGTTTGCACAGATAACGGCCCGCAGTTCAGCAGCCACGAGTTCGCTCTTTTTGCGCAGCTTTATGATTTCAAACATGTGACATCAAGCCCGGAATATGCTCAATATAACGGGCTCGCGGAAAAGGGTGTACAAATCGTGAAGCGCATTCTAAAGAAAACGAAAGCTGCTAGCGAGTGTTTCTGGCTGGGCATGTTGAATTACAGGGCAAGTCCTACTGAAGATGGCCGGTCTAAAGGCGAGCAGCTCCAAGGAAGGCGGCTGCGCACACCCGTGCCGGACTTCAATCCCCTGCCTACTGTACGGGTGAAAAAACACCGACAGATAAGCCACAACGAGCGAGCTCTACCACACCTGAGCAACAACGACGTGGTACGTGTGAACGGCAAGTCATGGTCACGAAAAGCCAAGGTGGTTGGATCGGCCGGTCCGCGGGCCTTTCACGTGCGCACAGAGGACAATACTATTCTTCGGCGCAACCGCCGACACCTTTTGGCAACGAAGGAACAATGGTCTGATGACTCATCAGACGACGAAGATTTCGGCGATAACAGGACATCGTCACAAGGTGTGGCGTCCACTGCCCCTGTGGCTCCACCGACGCCAGCTGAGCAGTCAGCGCTTCAGCCACTGCGAAGGACAACACGACAGATGCGACCACCAGAGCGTCTGGTGCAGACAAGCCAGCGGTGTTGAGTTTGGCGGTGAACAGCTGTTGAGAAGGAGGATGTATCATATCAGATGAAAGCACGCAAGCTATCTCTGTAGCCTTGCTTACCACGTGCTTATCCCTCGCCCTCTGTTTTCACTAACCCCTTTCCACCTTCGGCTATAAGTATCAGCGCTGAATAAACAAGCACGTTCTTTGTTATCAAGACACACTGGCTGTCCATTCCTGTCGTCCCGCTCGAGGACGATACACCTGTGAAGCGGGTAGGTAAGCTGCCGCCATGTCAACACTGCATGCCCAACCAAACAAAGACCACAACGTAAAAATCCGAATCTCACGTACTACTGGGGAGAAAAGTTTCCGGGACGCGAGTACTAGGAAAAACGTTCATTGCAGGTCCACCTCCTAACCCAGTCACATGATACTGTGAAGAGAGGAAGGAGCATTTAGGCTTTAATATCTTCATACATTATCAGGCGAGTGCTCAGCGAGGTGGACCTACAATGAACGCTTTTCTTTGAACTCGCGTTCCGGCAACTTTTGTCCCCAGTAGTACAACCTTAAGACTGTTCTGCGCATGCACACTGATCATACGTAAGAGCTCTACGTCTTTGAAGCTTCTACGTACGTGAAACTGAAACGGTGCAATGCTCAAGCATTAAAAATTATCCGGAGGTGGTGTTGGCGACCGTTTGAATCCTCGCTGCCGGAGTACTGAGATGAAATGAGGCGCCTACCAAATAGGTCACGTGACCTTGTGTCGGCTGTGGCAGGTGGCGACCTGCCCACCGAACTGGGTGCGAACTGTTTGGTTTGGTCTATGGGGGCTTAGCGTCCCAATGCGAATCAGGCTATGAACGCCGTAGTGAAGGTGAAAATTTTGACCAACTGGCGTTCTTTAACGTGCACTGACATCGCACAGTACACGGGCCTCTGGAATTTCGCCCCCATCGAAATTCGACCGCCACGGCCGGGATCGAGCCCGCGTCTTTCGGGTCAGCAGCCGGGCTCCATAACCACTGGTTCACCGCAACGGTCCCCAGCGAGTGGTCCGGTCAACGAAAAAGCCGCACACGACAAAACAGCCTGCGTCAAAACAGTGCACAAAATGCAGCACATGGAAAAAACAGCATAGCGAAAAACAGCACACGTCAAAAGAGCAGGCGAAAAAAACAGCGCGACGACATTACAACACAAGGAAAAAACATCACGACGACAAAACAGCTCAGCACACTACGCCGCAGCGCTGCGGGAGGGGTGAACTATCATACTCATAACCGCCAAGTGATAAATCACAATACATACGGCAGCGACCTTTGAAGTTAGCGGGTGCTAGTTTCGCTGATTCATTCAGGAACAGGTTATGCTAAAAGTGAAAAGGAAGAAAGCTTTTTTTTTTGCGATACCAAATTTTCGTTTTTTCTTGGCAGTTAATGGAATGACTACGCTGAAGAACTTGTTAGAGGAGCATCGATTCTACGGGTTGTTCATCATGGTGCTGAATTCTGGCAGATCCGCCCTACCTCGCGCGCTGATGCTACTGCAAGTTCTTATTCTTCAGAACTCTTGCCGTCGGCAATTGAAGCTTCAGCAATGTTGTTTCGGAGCGAGTTCTAATGGTCTTCACAGGTTGAAAATGTCCAGTATGCGATGCTTCCTTTTAACGATGGCAGTATTGCCCAAATCGGCATTTTCAGGTTTCTTGGTATATCACCAGGACTCTACTCTGTGCAGTGGTCATCCCTAGGGGGGTAGGCGGTTACTTTGCGTTGTGAAATGGGCTACATAGCTGACCTCAAAATTCATGCATCAGCGTGCATTTGTTGAGTGTAAGTTTATAATGAAGGCCTCTTTTCACTCCCAAAAAATTATCTCAAACATCAATTTTCGCAACATTTGAAAAAGCTCATTTTTTTTTTCGATTAGAAGCGAACTTTATGAAAACATAAATTTTCGGCACATCAGACACTTTTGCTCAGCAACTACAAGAAACGCCTAACAAAAACGAGGGGGTCTATTGAAGCAGAGTTATACAAATAAATGCGGGGAATTTAGTTTCACACGATGTTTATTCTCCAATCGGGCTTGAATACTTGCAGGGCCCCAAAAAAATATTTCACAAATAACGAATTTGTGATAAACAGTTTTCCTTGTTCAAAGACTGCAAGAAATGCTGGTCAGAATTATTCCAGTGGGGCTGCTCTAGCCCTGGAAGTAGTAGAAGCATAAGACGTTTCTTTAGCCAACATATATTGCCAGTGCAGATTTCTGGTATTTTCTCCAAAAAAAGAGCCGCCTACCTATAAAAAGAGAGACGCCCGAACTGAAATACCAATTTGCAGATAGACTCAGCGCGAGACTAACGAGGACAAGAGGGGGACACAGGACGTTATTGTGTAGACGACTAGAAATGCCATGACGCCGTGCTGTAATGCTGTTGTGTGTTTAAATGACAGCTTCGGCGTTGCATGTTCTTTCAGCCCCCTGTCGAACTATGCCAACTCCGCCTTCCCCGCTCCGGTAGGCTTGGCTGGTGCCGTGTCGTCAGTAATCTTCGCACCTGTCAAACACGTGCTGTCCAAACACACGAGTTTTCAGTCTGGTGTTATAAATGACGTGGCGTACCTATAGATTTACCACTCCTATCAGTTTGCCTAATAAAATTATGAATTACTTTCAGTTCTCATTGCCGATTAGAGAGGCTTTCTGTTTTTTCCCCTGACTGAGCAGAACATCAGCCTTCCTCTCCTGAACGACTTGCCTTAATATCAATATTTCAGCCATGACGATTTCTGATTTTGTTTTTTTGCACAGCCATTGTGCGCACTGAAGTGTCAGCTACGTGGCAGAAATCAGGAGCGAATCGCGTAGGTTCATCTGGTGGCGCTGGCGACCGCCGCCTTTCCAAAATTCTTTACCAACGGCTTGTAAAAAACTATGCTTTCACTTCCCCTCTCACAATAGAAAATTTAATATTATTTGAATCGAATGACATTCGATATGGTGATTTCGACGGCTTACGTCCTACCCAGTAAAAATAATGTCATTCGCAAATTATACCGATGACGATCAGTAAAAAAAAAGATTAGTGCAAATAGAAATAGTGCGCATAAAAAATGTTTCTTATTGTTCAGTACTCTGAAGTTTTTCAAAGCATTTCAGTGCTATTTCTAAGCTGTTAATAATTATCTCCTGCCTTGCTGCAGTAGTTCGGTCATAACAAGTCAAGAGGACATCTAAGTCAACCACAAATCTGATAGCAGTAAACAGGCAATATGGCTGACATGGAGGAGCGCGGTGGAAACGCGGAGTGTGTAATGGACTGGGAAAACGTGATGCGCATGACTGCAATGTACGTACATGTACTTCCGATCCGAATGGATGAATGAAAAACGGCAGCTGCAAACGCAAGTAGAGGCCCAGTCGGCAATTACCTGATGCTTGACAGTTCAGCTTCTGGCAAAATCCTTTGCAATTGTGTCTTTAATGGCCGAGCCCATATTGCGACGAGAACGCCGGGTGTTTCCGAGGAACGAACGCTGGTTCGAAGAGACTCTGCCTCATCATGGGGATTCGTGTGCCACAGTCGGCGTTCCGATATTTGGTCGAGTCCGTCCAGATTGCTTTGGAGAAGGAAGCAACGAAGACGACAAAGCCGCTGTCAGTGGAAAAACTAGTTGCTATCGGTTCAGGGCGATTGTATCAGAAAGGAATACGTGGCAGCAACAGGTTTCAAAATATCTACAGCAGCACATTTCGTCACTGATTTCCTGTGACCCTTTGAAGATTTCCAACTCTGATGCCCTCGTGAGCTTCCTAAGGGAGCACAACCATAACAATTGTGTCACCTTCAGTACTTACGTCACAGACCTGTATTACAGCCTCACGCATGACTCCCTGCTGAAGCGTGTAAGAAAGTTCGTAACTGAAGATAATGATGAGCTGCGGTTCATCACACATTGTGGACAGTTGGTGAATAGTTTCCTGGAGCTTCTACGATTTTACTTGCATTCCTCATTCCTACAGTGGGAGGGCAAGCTGTTTGCACAGAAAACAGGAGAGTGCATGGGGTGCTCTCTTGAGTGGCATTTTTTAAAATTTACGTGGACAAAGATTTGGAAACAAACTTGGGGGGTCTACACCTTAAAGGTGCACTAAAGAGGAATCTGAACTCGTCTTTTTACCGCGGGAACTCGATCTACACGTTCCCGGCATTCTTAGAAACTTCGAATTATTGTCGTGGGCGGCAGTTTACCCTAATTAAATCAGATTAAATGTCCCGGCTCCCGCCTTTTTTTTTTTACTCAACACGATAGGTAGGCGGAGTCAACCCACACGTCAGCCAGTCCCGTGGAGGCTTGCCGCTCTGCCATCGGCGGAGTGATAAGTAAATCAAAGGGTGCCCGCGTATTTTTATTTCCGTGGGCCTAATCTGCGGCTGTGTTGTCTGCGACTGAAACTGTTTATTCACAGAAACCTAAAAAGCAAAACAAAAGCGAAAGCGAAGCCGCGACTGTACTGGCTGACGCGTTGATTGACTTCGCCTGCCTACCGCGTTCAGTTCAAAAAAAGCCGGGAGCCGGGACATTTAATCCGGTTTAAATTAGGCAAATCGGCCGCACAGGACAATAATACGGAGTTTCTAAGAATGACCGGAACGTGTAGATAGAGTTCTCGTGGTAATAGACGAGTTCAGATTCCTCTTTAGTGCATCTTTAAGACCGTCAGGCGTCAGATACGTTGATGATTATATAGTTTTTGTAGAACGCAGGCGGTTTGTCGCTCGCATGTGTGACATTCTAAATATGTTCAGGGAGTGCGGGTCAGGGTTGCAGTTCACTTTAGAGGCGCCAGTGGACGAGGGACTGCAGTATTTGGACCTGAGGCTGCGTTTCGAGCAGAACCTTGTATGCGGGAGCACACGGAGCATACACGGTTGTATTGCCAAATACAACACGATATCGACGAAGGCAGTTCTCAGTTCCCCACTCAGGTCATTCAAAATTAGTAAAAAACAGCATAACTAGTTCCTGCCTGCAGAGTGCGTTAGCTAAATCATGCTTCCATACCATGGGAGACAGTTTTCAGTCCCAATTGTCCCGAGTTATGAATGCCTGTTATTGGAAACAAGTGAAAACCGGGACGTGCTCCCGGTTAGCACAGTTCTTAAAGCGTCAGGACGCTCATCACGGGCTGCCTGAAAACGTTCGTCCTGAAAAGAAAAAAGTTGCCATTTTACCATACATACACCGCATCTCACATGGACTAAAGAACGTAGGAAGCAAGTATGATGCTGGCGTTTTTCTGTCAGCCCCCATCAAGCTAAAACAGGTATTCCCAGGCATTCAAACAAAGAAAGAAGCCAACAGAAGTAAAGTGTGTCGGGTCGCGCGCAGCTGAAGGTTCGTTGCCTGCAGCACAGGTGTTCCCCCTTTCCTCCGGGCCCGATACATCGGCCAGACCGGGCGGTGCCTGAACAAGTGCTTACAATGGCATAGAAACGATTTAAAGCATGGAAATGGCCTGTCGTGTCTGCTAAAGCACTCTTTAGAGTGTGAGGCAATGAAAAAGAAAAGGTGCACAGCATTGTTTATTAGACACGTGTATTTTCACCCACATGGATGAGACAACGCGGAAGGTGGTCGAGGCTTTTCATATCGCAAAGGACCAGCAGAGGTGCATCAGCAAAACATCAGTTGTTGTAAGCGATGGGGAAATTGCCTACCTTGAGAATGTTTGAAGGTCGCGCGAACCTCTGTTTGGTTTTTGTTGATTTTTATCTCTTTTATCACTTTTCACGTCCTTGAGTGTTCCTTTATGTATGAATGTTTTAGCAAATGAATCCTTTAGTTGCCGAGTCAGTGTTCGTTCTGTGTCTTTCTCTGGTCCCTCGTCCTTTGAGGTGATTTACAATGAGCCTGTACCAACAAGCCATACTCAATGTTTGGCTAAAATGGTAACGTAGCGGCACCCAGAAGCTATACGGCCGCATCGTATTTTCCGACTACCCGCGCCTGGGCCTATGAAAAGTCGGCCAAAGAGCCTAGTGGTCTTGGCGTCTGCTTCGGCTGCGGGAGGTGGTTGGTTCGAAACCCACAGCCGGACACCCACCGGTAAAAATGGGTACAAGCCACCCCCGGCCCAGCGCCCGGCTTCTTCAGGGGTGGGTGCTTGGAGGAGGCTCCGCAAACCCCGCTGCGCCCCTTCGGGGGCAAACCCAGTTTCGAACAACTCAACCTGCAAAGGTGGTTCGTGTTTCACTCCCCAGTGAAGAGTTCGACTCAAGACTCGTACGCTCTAACCAGCGCCAGGTTCAAACACTATGGTCCTTCGTCAGAAGCGATATAGAGTATCGCTACGGTCATGGGCTAGTCCGGCTATTCGGCTGTCCGACCTTGTGAGAAAAAAAAAACCTGAAAAGAGCCTGAATCGCTTGTGTGTGAAAGCGCCATCTGGTAAAACGCATTCAAAGTCAAAGTGGAAAGCACCGCCGAAAATCTTACTGAGTTATTCGGTTAGTGAGAGCAGTGGACCCTATGGGTTTTTGCCGGGTAATCAGATTTTTTTCGTGAGATTAGGAACTTCGCAAAATCGTGTTTCGTTAGACGTAATTTTAACTTTGTATATAATTCTCATTGTCTATGTACCGATTGTACGAATAATTTTCACCAAGCTGAAATGAATGTCCAATCGAGTGAGTGAAAGCCCATAGATTATGAATTTCAGGTTTGGAATTTTTTTTTTGGCGATGAAAAAACCAATAGCTGCATGCCACTCCTTGCATCGTGTCTCGGTAACTGTTGTTTGAGCGACACTTTTTATCAACTTTTTAGAAGGTGTTTCGTGTTGCCTTGGCAGTTGAAAATGCCACAAAGATGAGTGCCTACCGTTGGAAAGTGTGTAGACAACATGTCATTGTCCTGTTTCTTTAAGCCTGTTCAGGCACAGTATAATACTCTTGGCGTCGGTCTGCCACCAGTACCATTTTCGGTATATTAAAGTTGGCCCTTCCGGTCAGTGCCACGATGCGAACGTGTATGGACGGTCTCAGGTCTGCACAGTGATTGAAGGCGGACACCTCAGGTCACCTGTGGCCACGGTTGAAGGTGCCGCTGTCACGCCAGTAATCCTGTGAGACCAGGCGTTCCCGTTCACCAAGGCATTGCCCAACCCTTTCCCGAGTGCTTCTCCTAGGACCTGCGAAGCCGCCTACATTCACAACCTGTCCAAAACAAGTCGCATAGTTTAGAATGCGTTTAGAAGGTTAAAAGCTCGCTTCCGCTTTGTCATGGAGAGGCTCGAGTGGAAACTGCCAAATGCCAAGCAAGCAATCATAGCCTCATGTGTCCTTCAAAATATTTTTTAATGCCCCGAGCCACTGTGAATCAACAGTGGGAGCAGGACATAAGTACATACACGCATCTGATGTATTCAATCTACCAACAGCCGTCACACAACAACGCCGTATCCGGCGGAACGGGGCATGAAGTTCGAGCTTGGAAAAGTTTGGAAAAGTTATTCTAGGAAGAGGCGTACACAGCAGACTACGTGACCAGCAGCGCTGCACCACGACAGCATTAGCAGTGTGCGTATGCGCACACCTCAAAGGGTGCGTGAATACAAGAACATAACACTCATGCTGCTTGACACAGATGGTAGAAGCGTTCCTGTATGCAGTGGACATTTATTTTTTGCAGATTTCCCGCAAATGTGCTAAGAATAGACTTTCACGCTGCGAGTTTGCTCTTGCAGCCCAATTTGCTTTCCTCGGCTGTCTTGTTTCTTTTCCGCGAGCACTTCTACCACCGTGTGGCACTGATTTCCCTGGCTGCCTTGCACGCTGAGAAGAGGCCTTGCTTCGAAGGTTACGCCTCCGTCTCGAACTCACCCCAGCGGTCACCTGGTCGTTGCCGGCAAAGTACCATGCCCCTTTCGGTGACACCTGCCCCTTCTGTCCTGCTCCTGTATGCGAGGCGGACACTAAACACTTGCTTTTGACCTGCCCCTCTCTGCGTCCTATCCGGAAGAAACACCTGCTTCGTTGCGGACCGCCCACAAGCCGTCCACCAGATGTAGAAAAATTCAATTTTTGCGCTGCACCACCGAATGTAACTGGACTTTCTTCGAGAGTCCAGTGTGTACCTATTTTTGTAAATAATACTTTATTCCAGCAGGCGCACTGTCGCAATAAAAAAATCCTTCCTGCTCTGTATGAGAAAATTGCTTCAAGACTACAAGACGACTTGAAGCATTAACGAAAAATTCTTAACCAGATTTAAATTCCTAATAGATAGATGCATAGAGAAGGAAAAGGCGGAGATGTAAACCAGAAAGGTTAACATATAGTTTGAAAGCTGACCTTTTTTTTTGACCTGAACGCAGAGAATTTAATACTTCGTGGCATTGTACTTAATATGTGTCAGTAATAGTGTAGTAATTACTCAATGACACACACCTAAGAGCAGCCATACGGCTACAAAGGAAACGTATATAGCTTGCTCAGAAACATCGCAGTTAAAGAAAAATTAGTCTTGTTCAGGCGTTCTAACCCGGGACCACCGCTTCATCGGAGCAGTCCCTCTAACAACTGAGCTAACCGGGACGGCAAGCTTATGGCAGGGTGAGAGCGAATTGATCAATAACTCGATGTGGAAACAGTGGTGGTCAAATGTTTAGGGGAATCCCCTAAAGTGGACGAGATTTGTAATAAGAAAGCAATTACTCATTGACATCCACCCAAGCGAAGCCACTCGGCTACAAAGAAATATGCGTTTCGTCAGCCCTCCCCCCACCCCAATAGCCTCATTTGATAGAGGCTCAATTGAAAGTTAATTAACAAATACTACAAGCTTGCTTACTTCCGAAAGTCAAAACTAATTATGGGAAACAGTGCGCTTTATCCTCAGCCATCACGGTCTGGAACTCGCTGCCCACATCATGAAATCATTCTGCACCGAAGCATCCTTCTATAAGAACTTGAAAAACTAAGCCCTTTTTATTTGCCCCCAATTACCATACGAATGAACCCTGTAATTCTTCTGTACGGCTTGTGTTGCTTCAGTGCTCTTGTATAATACTGTGTTCTTTTTATCACCATGTTTCTAAATTTGTTGGGAAAATTTACCATATGTAATAAAACTTTCTGTTGTCATTATTAATTCCCGCTGCACCTGTTTCCTGCTATGTAGTTGCTACCTGCCATATTTTTATCATGCGTCATATATGTAATTAATAAAAGGATTCCCCCTCACAGTTTCCAAATTTGGGACGTCCTTGTGCACTAAATTGTGACTCATACCTGTACTTTTTTTTCAATAAACAATATAAAGAAAAAACGTTTCTCGAAAATAAAGCGTAGGGTGATAGCTAAATCCCATTAGACACTGAGAAATAGTTTTTGCACTCATTGCAAACGCAAAAAGAAATTGTCCAACGTGAACAATTTTTACCAGAATAGCGAACGCATTTTTCAAAAAGAACCTGCGGAAATTTGGGTGGTTCCTTACGCGCAGTAAAGTATTAGGGAAATATATGCGTCATAAACCGAATAAAAAGTAGCCTATTGTAATAAGTACTTCATAACGTACGATTAACCTGCTAAGTAAAACAAAACGCACTCCTCAGCACGGCTTCCGTGCATAGTTAATTTTTATTTTAAAACCAGCGCGTACAACTGGCATAGCCGCCTATATCGCTGCCCCAAAGTGAGAACTAGAGTTAAATATGCAACAGCTACCACCACCACCACCACCGCATTCACCTTGATGCCCAACTAAAACTTTATCACAACCATTAATATTACGGATAGAACTAAGGAACCCTTTCTTACAACAGTGCCTTCTATTAGTTCTCGGATTCCTCGCAGAACATATTTATTGACTGTTTGTCCTGCCGGGCGAGGTAAACTAGCGTTCACATTCGGGCGTTTGTAGTTTACATTATTCCGTAGTAGTTAGTAGTTTCGGAGTTCTAAAAAGGGCTCCTGCTAGCCTTCTGTTGCATTATAAGAATGAGGGGTGTTTATTATTAGCGTTAAATTGCCAAAACATTGGCGTATATTATTTGAGGAATAAAAAATGTACTTTTATGACAGCTCTAGTACGGCGTGCGCGTTCATAATGTCACGTAGTGGTGACGGCAGTCGAAGCAGCGATGAAGACGGACGAAAGAGTCTTCTAAAAGAACCGTTTATTGGGCTGACTTGCACCCAAAATGGACTGAATCACTCGGCGGCGGCGAAGCGACAAGCGTGCTCGGCGGTCGTCGAACAGAATGCCCGCCGCTGTCGGCCGTGCTCAATTTAAAGCTGATAGCGAACATTCGAGATAAAGGGCGCAAAGTTACTAGAACATTCCGGAACAACGTAGAATCAGCTTTGCCTGGCTGCGATCAATCGAGATAAATCTAGTCGCGTCTTGCGTCGCAAACAAAGCGATAAGGTGGTGTCTCGGCAGATTTGAAAAACGAACAAACACTGCCAATATTGGCGGCATTACTCCCCTCTCAAAGAAGCATCGACCCGATGCATTAAAACAAATAATGCGACTAGTAAGGGAAAAAAAAACGGATCTTGCGAAAATAGAGCATGGAAATGCAGCGGCCTTTAGCGCGCATAATACGGCTTCAGACGGACTACATGGACAACTTCTGGTCGTACGCGGCGTCGCTGGGATGCAGTCATTGCGTCAGGGATGACTTCATAATCCAGTTCACCCAGCCGACGAAGAACCTTGTACGGGCCGAAATAGCGGCGCAAAAGCTTTTCACTCAATCCACGGCGGCGAATGGGCGTCCACACCCAGACTTGGTCTCCTGGCTTGTATTCCGCGTTGCGTCTTCGTAGGTTGTAGCGTCTGGCGTCGGACCGCTGCTGATCTTTGATCCGTAATCGGGCAAGCCTTCGAGCTTCTTCTGCGCGTTGAAGGTAGGCGGCAACGTCGACGTTCTCTCCTTCTGTAACGTTGGGCAGCATGGCGTCTAGCGTGGTCGTGGCATCCCTGCCATGGACGAGCCTAAAAGGCGTCATCTGGGTGGTCTCCTGCACTGCGGTGTTGTAGGCGAAGACAACGTAAGGCAGGATGACATCCCAGGTTTTATGTTCGGCATCGACATACATAGCGAGCATATCGGCGATGGTTTTGTTCAGGCGCTCGGTCAGTCCGTTGGTCTGCAGATGGTATGCAGTTGTCCTCCGGTGGCTGGTTTGGCTGTAGCGCAGGATGGCTTGCGTGAGTTCCGCCGTAAATGCTGTTCCTCTGTCCGTGATGAGCACATCGGGGGCGCCGTGTCGAAGAAGAATGCAATCCACGAAAAATTTGGCGACTTCTGCTGCTGTTCCGTTCGGTAGGGCTTTCGCCTCGGCGTAGCGGGTCAGGTAGTCGGTCGCTATGATGATCCACTTATTTCCAGATGTTGACGTTGGAAAAGGGCCAAGCAAGTCCATGCCAATCTGCTGAAAGGGTCTTGAGGGAGGTTCAATGGGGTTCAGAAATCCTGCTGGTCGTGTGGGAGGAGTCTTTCGTCGCTGACAATCTCGGCATGTTTTCACATAGTGTGCGACATCGGCAGACAGTCGGGGCCAGTAATACTTGTCTTGAATGCGGCGGAGGGGGCGAGTAAACCCGAGATGTCCAGCGGTCGGCTCGTCGTGTGAAGCCTGTAGAACTTCTTCGCGGAGACAAGTAGGTACAACAAGGAGGTAGGCTGTTTTGTTCGCTGTAAAGTTCTTCTTCACAAGGACCTCATTCTGCACACAAAAAGAAGACAGTCCTCGCTTGAATGAAGCGGGGGCTGAAGAAACCTTGCCTTCCAGGTACTCGATGAGGCCTTTTAGGTTGGGGTCCGAGCGTTGCTGCTGAGCAAAAGAGCTAGCGCTGATGGGTCCCAGGAAGGCGTCCTCATCGTCGTCCAGCGGCGGTGCATCTACAGGGGCTCGTGAGAGGCAATCGGCGTCAGTGTGCTTGCGTCCGGACTTGTAAACGACGGTGATGTCAAACTCCTGGAGACGCAGACTCCATCGAGCGAGTCGGCCAGAGGGATCCTTCAAATTGGCAAGCCAGCAGAGCGCGTGGTGGTCGCTGACCACCTTGAACGGCCGTCCGTAGAGGTAGGGCCGGAATTTCGACGTAGCCCAGATGATGGCAAGGCACTCCTTCTCAGTGGTCGAATAGTTAGCCTCGGCCTTGGAAAGGGAACGGCTAGCGTATGCGATGACCTCCTCCAGCCCGTCACTTTTTTGAACGAGAGCGGCGCCTAGTCCCACGCTGCTTGCGTCGGTATGAACTTCAGTATCGGCGTTTTCATCAAAATGCGCAAGGATCGGTGGGGACTGTAAACGACGCTGAAGTTCCTTGAAGGCTTCTGCTTGCGGCGCTTCCCATTTAAACGGCACGTCTGCCTTCGTGAGTTGGGTCAGGGGTTCGGCGATGCGCGAAAAGTTTTTCACAAATCGTCGGTAATATGCGCATAGTCCGAGAAATCTGCGCACTGCTTTCTTATCGGCCGGTGGTTGAAACTGTTCAATAGCAGCTGTTTTCTGCGGGTCTGGGCGTACGCCTTCCTTGCTAACGATGTGGCCTAGAAACAGCAGCTCTTCGTAGGCAAAGTGCCATTTCTCTGCTTTCAAGGTTAGGCCAGACGACTTGATTGCGTCTAGTACTGTTCGAAGTCTTTTGAGGTGCTCTTCAAAGTTCGAGGCGAAGACAACGACGTCATCTAAATATACCAGACAAATCTGCCACTTCAGGCCTGCCAGCACTGTATCCATTACTCGCTGAAACGTCGCTGGTGCGGAACAGAGACCAAATGGCATCACCTTGAACTCAAATAGCCCATCCGGAGTTATGAATGCTGTCTTCTCGCGATCTCTTTCGTCGACCTCAATTTGCCAATAGCCGCTCTTGAGGTCCATCGATGAGAAATATTTCGCGTTGCAGAGGCGGTAAGTGTGTCGTCGATTCGGGGTAGGGGGTAGACGTCCTTCTTTGTTATGTTGTTCAAGCGGCGGTAATCCACGCAGAATCGAAGTGCGCCGTCTTTCTTTCTCACTAGAACAACCGGTGCCGCCCATGGGCTGTTTGAAGGCTGGATGACGTCGTCGCGAAGCATTTCTTCGACTTGGTCCCGGATGGCTTGTCGTTCTCGCGGAGACACACAGTAGGGGCTTTGACGGAGAGGTCGGACGTGTTGATCCGTTATAATGCGATGCTTGGCAATTGGCGTCTGTCGCACCTTCGGCGATGTCGAAAAGCACTCACTGTAGTTTTGAAACAGATTGCGGATCTGGTCTTGTCTGTTCCGGTGCAGGGCTGGGTTGATGTCGAAAGTGGGCGAGTTCTCTTGGTCAGGCGGATCTTCTGCGGAGGGGTCGGAGAGGGCGAAGGAATCTCGTACGTCAGATATTTCGTCGTAGAAAGCAATCGTCGTTCCTCTGTTAATATGCCGGTATTCTTCGCTGAAGTTAGTCAGCAGTACTTCGGCCTGGCCATTGCGGAAATGTGCGATGCCTCTTGCGATGCTGATTCCTCGGTCTAGTAGCAACTGCATGTTCCCCTCGATGATGGCTTCAGTGTTTATGGCTTTCGTGGCGCCTACGGTCACGATAACGCTTGAACGGGGTGGGACGCTCACTTCTTCCTCCAGGACACTTAGGACAACGTGATTTTCCCGAGTATTCATCGAAGCGATGGCTTCGTCCGTCGAAAGCGTGATCAGCTTGGATCGCAGGTCGATGATCACCTGATGCTCATTAAGGAAATCCATACCCAAGATCACTTCGCGGGAGCATTGCGGTAGCACAACAAAGATGGCAGGATAGGTATGTCCTTTGACAGTCACTCGCGCTGTGCATCGTCCTGATGGCGTAATGAGGTGGCCCCCAGCGGTGCGAATTTGAGGGCCGTCCCAAGCCGTTGTGACTTTTCTGAGCTGCGCAGCGAATGTTCCATTCATCACCGAGTAATCGGCTCCTGTGTCGACTAGAGCGGTAACTTTCCGGCCGTCGATAGTCACTTCTAGGTCGGAGGTCCTGGCTCTTGCATTGCATGTCGCTCTCGGCGTCGGGTCACGGCTTCGTCGCGTATGCGAGTCACGGGTTGGGCGTGTGGTCGAAGCTCCTCTGGGTGGCGGCGTCGATTTCAAGGTAGCTTGCGTCGTGGTCGAGGTTCTCATTGTGTGCGGCGTCGGTGCAGCGGGTGTCGGTTCTTCATGTGGCGTCCCGGGTGCAGCGTCTTCATGGGGCGTGGTCGGTGGAGGATCTTCGGCGTTTAGCTCGTGAGCAACCTCACCTCCAGAGGTTGCTGCCTTTAGTTTCCCCTACGGGGGCTGGGCGACCTTCCTCGTACCGCGGCTGCGTAGCTGCGGCGTGGCGACGCAAAGCGCGAGGTTGACGGCGATGGTGAGTGCGAAAAGCGGTTCGGCGTGTACTCTTCTCGACGCAGGTACTCGTCTATTTCGTGCGGACGTTGTCCGAAGCGTGGTCGTGGGGCGTTAACGGCAAATCCTCGAAGACCGACACGTCGGTACGGGCAGTGACGAAGAATATGGCCGGCCTCACCGCAATGGAAGCACTACGGCCGGTTGTCGGAAGTCCTCCAGGTGTCGCATTTCCTGGGGCTTGAGCGTCGGTCATAGGCTGGGAGGCGGCGTTGTGGAACGATTGGCTCACCTCGGGGAGGACGTGGGGGTTGTCGCTGGGGCTGAGCAGTACTTACTGCAGCGGCGTGGGTCATGGCCTGGGGTTCTGTGGCCGTCGGGGTGCCAAGTGCCTGTTGCACTTCTTCCCGTACCACATCCATCAGAGTCGCTGCTTGTGGCTGTGGGGAAGATGGCAGTAATCGGCGTAGCTCTTCTCGGACGATTTCGCGGATAACTTCCCGCAAGCTGTCGCTGGTGGTGGCCGGCGTGTCCGAACGGATTGCACAGGCAGAGGAAGGGCGATTGTACTGCCGAGCTCGAACGTCGAGGTTATTCTCAATCGGGCAGGCTTCTTGCATAAACTCCTCGACTGTTTTTGGCGGCTGGCGGACGAGGCTTGGAAAGAGTTGTTCTTTTACGGCGCGCATTAAAAACTGAACTTTCTTTTCCTCGGTCATCCCGGGATCGGCGCGGCGAAATAGGCGCTTCATCTCCTCGACGTAACTGCGGACGGGCTCATTCGGAAGCTGGATCCTGGACTCGAGGAGTCGTTCGGCTCTTTCTTTCCTCACGACACTGGTGAATACCTTCAATAGTTCTCTCTTGAATAGCTCCCATGTCGTAAGGGACGACTCGTAGTTTTCGTACCAAGTGCGTGCGGAGCCATCCAATGAGAAAAAAACGTGTCCAATCTTTGCCGCATCATCCCACTTTTTGAATGACGCCACGCGCTCAAATTGGTCCAACCATTCTTCAGGGTCATCGCCTAGGGATCCATTGAAAGTTGGCGGCACCCGCGGCTGCTGCAGTATGATCGGTGTCGACATCTTTGGCGAGGTTGCAGTGCTGGTAGCAGCGTCTTTTCGCTGTCTGGTGCGGTCCGGCAGTTTCCCGAACTCAGGCTCCTCTCCCTGGAGACGTCGGCTGGCTCGCTGAGCTGCTGGTTCGTCCTCGGGTGTGAAGCGCTTAGGGCTGGGTTCACGACTTGAAGGGGGCGTCCGGAACATGGAAGTTACCCAGCACCTCCACCAGATGTCACGTAGTGGTGACGGCAGTCGAAGCAGCGATGAAGACGGACGAAAGGGTCTTCTAAAAGAACTGTTTATTGGGCTGACTTGCACCCAAAATGGACTGAATCACTCGGCGGCGGCGAAGCGACAAGCGTGCTCGGCGGTCGTCGAACAGAATGCCCGCCGCTGTCGGCCGTGCTCAATTTAAAGCTGATAGCGAACATTCGAGATAAAGGGCGCAAAGTTACTAGAACATTCCGGAACAACGTAGAATCAGCTTTGCCTGGCTGCGATCAATCGAGATAAATCTAGTCGCGTCTTGCGTCGCAAACAAAGCGATAAGGTGGAGTCGCGGCAGATTTGAAAAACGAACAAACACTGCAAATATTGGCGGCAATAACTCGAATGAATACGGCACGGACATGTGCCGACCGTTTGCCGAGAGTTTTACAGGCGTCCACACGATCACCTCTTAGTTAGATGTTCTGTAAATTGAGAAACAATTCAGCAGGATAAAGCAAAATTTTGTTTATAAAATTAATGCTTTCTAGATAATAAAACACGCGGACTTGAGATAGAAAAAAAACTCCTAGCGTTTGTCTCCTGCGTGTGTCGCGTGCATGGTTTCTAATTCGCTAGTAATCTAGAAACGTGCAAACTAGCCAAGCTAGTTACTTTAACAAGTATTTTTTAGATCACAGTATAGTAGCGGAACCTGAGTGGCGATAATTTGACGCCTTTAAAGGGCCGCAGAAACGGGTGTTTGAGCTTGGCCTTAAATTGCTTGCACTATGTAGAGTACAGGCCTCCGTGCATTCATGCCGCGTACGATCGAGACCTCAGAAGCGTGCGGGAAATTGACAATACTTTTTAAAAATTCCCGCTTTTGCGCCTTGCGGTGACGCGCGGTGCCAGCTTTCGCACGAAAACGTGGCAGACGACGTCACGTCTTGCAAATAACGTCAGCATCCGAGGGTTATCATTCGTTTACAGCACCAAACACTTTCAGACGTCACCCGCTACAGCGGCCGCGGCCACTCCGCGCGCGCGCAGCCGGCGGAGGTAGGAGAGGAGCCGAGTGAGTTGGGTCGGCGGAAGAGCGCCGCCGTTTTGGCGTGCGAGAAGACAGGGAAAGGCACGAAGACAT
Source organism: Amblyomma americanum (assembly GCF_052857255.1). Lineage (NCBI taxonomy): Eukaryota > Metazoa > Arthropoda > Arachnida > Ixodida > Ixodidae > Amblyomma > Amblyomma americanum. The sequence goes on from NC_135503.1 coordinate 109,085,352, forward strand.
GGAAGTTCAAATGTTGCCTGCATATAACTGAAGTTCCACAAAACGCCTTAAAATAATTCTTGCTGGGCGATAATTACGAACTGTCGTCTTTTAACATCCCAGACATATCGCATGTTTATTGAGACCCCCTTTCTGGTTCCTTTAAAGACATTCATTAAAAGGGATTGACTGAAAAAAATAACAGCTGCCTTTAAATAACAAATTGAAACGCTGCCAGCGTTTTAATAATAAATCAATGGCAGCGGATGCCTTGTAGAACTTCACAACACAGCGAGGAAGAAGATATTTTCCGTAATTTATATGTTTTAACTGTTTGTTTTTGTAAACGCAAAACTCGCCACTCTTGCCGTACGGGTCATAGAGATGCAGGTACAGACCGAGATGTAGGACTTTTCATCACCACGCATCAGAAAAACAAGTTTTGTTAGTACATTGAATTGAATTGCTTTTTGAATTCTACAAATAAAGAACGCAGCTGTCACAAAAACTCGCAGTGTGACTTTGGCATATTGTGGTCTTTGCAGTGAAACGCGTCTCTAAATTACGCAGAATTCATGGACACGTCACACAGTGATGCCCGCTCATCGTCATCGCAGAAGTGGCTGCAGAAGCTCGCGAAGAAAGTCTGGCTTCCGGTCATGGAGTCCAGAAAAGGAATCTTGGAGGAATCGCGCCTCGCGGGCGTGTTGTCGGTGAGAGCCCGTACGCTCACGTTCAGGGCGAATCGTTCGGCTAGATCGCGCATTTCTCGCCTAGTAGCGAAATCGATAGAGCAGTTGCGTCGGCGCTCCCACGCAGACCAAGCGACGCCTGTTTCATTCAGCATCCTACTTCGAGCAATCTGGAATCCCAGGCCACTGAATGTCATGAGGTCGGAGCCGCGCCTGCATCGACCAAAATGAAGCTTTGATGTTTTGCTGTTATATGCGCCTTTACACACCTTTAACATTGCAGTGTACCGTGCTGCAGTTACCAGAGTACCGACGCCCCCGTGACGTCAGTGAGCATGCGCATATCGCCTTGAGGACGCCAGATGGCGCCAGGTACCCGGCAGCTGCGCGAGCTCCTGCCGCATCGGGGCCAATCAGCGCATGCGCACTGGTTGTTGGCAGGTTCCCGGTATTCCGGTAAGAGTAACGGTAACATGGTATGCAGTGTGCTAAAGGTCTCTTTTATAATACCGTTAACGTCCCATGTTGCCGATTCGTCCCGATGCGGCATGCTTGCGTGCAATTGCCGGGTACCTGGCGCCATCTGGCGCACTCAAGGCGATCTGCTGATGCGTACTAACGGCGTGTGGGCTTCTGGAACTGAGGTCGCGGTAATGGAAATGGGAACACGGGAAGCAGTATGCTAAAGGTGTCTATAAAGGTTTTCATATTAAAGGAAGAGTAAGATTGAAGTTAGCCTGCATCGATAGATTACCCTGTTCTAATGACGAAGAGGCTACCTTAACTGAATATGGAGGTTTTATGACTTTTACGAGGTCGAAAAATGAAACGCAGGTGTCGCGAAAACATCGATCTATCAACGAATTTCCTCAGAGATTAGAAGATTGTGACGTCATCCCACCATCGTTATAAGTAGTGCTTCTGAGGAAAGAAAAGCAATTGCGTTGAAGAGAAAAATGGTCGAGCTAAGACTTGAAAAGCTTCCCCTTTGGTAGTGTGCAGACCGCGCTATTTCTGCGCCTTAGAGGCACTTGCGTTCCGCAGCGAAAAGGGGAGAGAATGAAGTTGGCAAAGCACCCGATGTCACGAGATATGATAGATGCAACGTGAAAGCTGCGCGTCTGCCAGATTAATTGCAAAGGGCTTCGCACAAGTTGTTTTACACAGAGGGATCCTCGCACGTTATCGCGTTCACATCTCACTGCTGCTAGCAATGCGTTCTCAAAGGTTTTGTTTCCAGGCTTGAGACACGTGCTGAACAGACGCGTGCATGCTCACCCAGGAGAGGTGTCATCCTGTTCCGCCTCAATTGCCAGTGCTCGCTTGTTCTTCGTGCTGTTTACGAGTGTTCAGTGTTCTTGTATGCGATGTTTCACAATCTACGGCACTAATATCACAATATTCCGAGTATAACTTACTATCGATATTTTTATACTTTACGTCGTTATTTGTTCGCCTCCATTTGCATATTATTCACTCGTTATTCTAGGTACGTATGCTACCAAACTTAATAGTTGCCTATAACCCGCCGGGGTGGCTCAGCAGTTACGGCGCTCGGCTGCTGACCCGAAAGACGTGGGTTCGACCCCGGCCGCGGTGGCGGAATTTCTATGAAGGCAAAATTCTAGAGGCCCACGTATTGTGCGATGTCAGTGCACGTTAAAGAACCCCAGATGGTCGAGATTCCCGGAGCCCTTCACTACGGTGTCCCTTACATTCTGAGTCGCGTTGGGACGTTAAACCCTAATAAACCTAAACCTACCTATAGACCTAGATCTGCACGAACCTCGAGAAAACAGGTTTTCTTGGTTGTTGGGAGAACGTGGGGGAGCTTAACACTAAACTCTTTCCTGTACTACGAGTACAGCCTATCGCAGCGCCTATCAATCTTTTTTTTTTTTGTAAAGGTCTATAGTTAAGGCGTACAAGTTTCTTGTTACCTGGATAAATGATAGAAGATACCACATGGTGAGACCAAAGGGAGGAAAATGTAAACCAAAAAGAAACGCAGCTGTCATGAATAATGGCGCGCTCTGGGGATATAACAAATATTCTTTCTAGGTGCTACAGCATTATGTTTACTACTGACATATATCTTTTGTTACCCCTTTTTAGGGCTTCTCTGCACATGTCGCTGTTATTTTTACATTATGTCCGCATAATTTGTTAATTGCGCCCACCTCATGTATTGGTGTCTGACGAGGGCCTTTAGGGGTATTGTGAACAGCGAGAAAGCACAAAACACATGAAAAGCACGGATACAACCGCGCACAGGTGCCCCAGCTGCAGGTGAGTGGTACCCCAAAGTTTTCCTTCATTGCTGATTATGGGCCTGTTGCCCTTTGTGTCCTTCACATAGTCGGTGCTCTGGTTGGTGGATTCGCAAAGATCATAATGATTGCGGCACGACTGTACACCTTTATTTCTCGGAATCAATGACGCACACGTTTAGGGGTCTTGAACAGAAGGATTTGATGTAATCTGCCACAATTTAATTCCGCATGCTTCCTCAGCCACACGGAACTCATTCATGATGCACCGACGAAAAAGCTACTTTTACACTGCGCATGCGCTAGCAGCTGGCAGTGTGCTATCGATGCTATGAAGAAATCGAATGCCTCGGAAAGAAAACGTCTTGCGCTAGGTAGTTAAACGGACCTTATAGCAAGCTTGATTTTGAGAGCCAAAACTTATCTATGACACTGCCATATTGAGTGCTTACGTCATGTAGGAAGGGGCCAGAACAGCCCACACCCCCATTTGGAACGAATTGCTGCTGTAGATGTACCGTGTGCTTCCGGCGAACCACCGGACCCGTTCAGTCATCAGGCTCCCGTAGTACCGGTTAGTCCTCGAGGCCCGAAGCGCCGTCCTTGTGCGTACCCAGAGAGCAAACACTGACGTGGCTTCCGTAGCAAAAGCAGCGTAAGTGTCATCCAGTTTGTCCAAACGAAAAAAGGGCTCCGGGGGCCAAAGATGGACCTTCATATGGCGCCTCAACTTCTCCTCTGCTCTCTGCTTCGTGGAGGCAGTGACGCTGTCTGCGTCCTTGATGATGGCGATCAGTGCGCTCATTATCTTTTGGAAGACGTCCTCGATCCTCCGACGCTCCTCGTTTCCGTAGAGGCTTGAAAAGTAAGGAGCGACGAGGGCGAGGCCGAACATCTCGTGCACGCCGAGGAAACAGAATGTACTGGTGCTGCGCTCGTTGCTATGCTTCGTTCCCGTTTTCGTGAAAGCATCGAAGTGAGGGTCCATCGTCCAGATGTAGATGTACGAGAACATCCAGCCGGTCACGTTAAGCGCCACATCGCCAGGCAGGTCTTCGAGCATGATGAAAGCGTGGTGGATCCGTGCCCTGCTCAAAGCCAGAAGTTTCGTGTCGGCGGAAAGCCCCATAACGACAGCACCGTGCACTAACTTCTGCAACGTGCCTAACCACTCTTCGGTCCCGACGCCCTTCGTCAGACGTGACACCTCCTTGATCGAAACGGTGGCGTCGGCTTGAGCTGCTCCGTCGCCTTCGGGATCTCGTTGTCTAAATGATAAGGTGTTCCTCACGATCCCTTCGTCAAGCCGCGGGTCCGTTTGAGCCAGGCTCAGTGTCACCGCTCCACCAGAAAGAAACGCTGCAACCTGCGAGGGAAGCGAAAAAAACATTATTCAGTTGAGACTGGTTAGGGCTAAAGCCATCTTTTTTTGCGCTGTTCAATACATATCCTCGAAAATTTTAAAATTGTAAATTGTGCGGTTTTCCGTCCGGAACTAACAGATGGGCTATGAGGGACGCGATATTGGAGGGCTCCGTATAAACTTGCTCAAACAGAGTTGCTTGAACGTGCGATGACATCGCACTGCACAAGGAAGCCTTTTGCTAAACAGATGCATTAAAATTGTCAGTAATCACATATTATAACCATCAGCAGCGAGCTTGTGTCCTACGCAGGATGGATGCCACTCCAGGTGAACTCCAAGATCCAGTTGCATGCCAGTGCCCACGGTCGCCTTACGACCCGTCACCGCTGCAACGTAGCTTTCGGTATTTTAATAATTTTTAATTTGTAGTGTTTATCAATGGGAACTAATAATGTAACTTTTATTTCAGAAAGATCATTCATTAGAAAGCAGAAGAAATGATTGAAGGGTCACTTAAGCTACACCTTAAGGAGGGTTTAACGCGACAGCGTCAATGGGTTAATGCCCATATATGCGGAATTTGTCATTCTCGACTTTATATTCATAGATTCCTGGCAGTCCTCGTACCACTCCTGGAGCTGTGCTGCAGTGGTTCAGCGATGTGCCACTGCCCTGCGATGACAGGTGCCGCTACTGGTGGGGCGTGTGTGACTTAGGTAGTTCCTAACGAGCAATCACTCGCCACCAATCATTAATTGTATTGACAAGTGCCATTGTCAGTAGAAACCTGGCTAGTGCGCCTCGGTACAGCTTCTTTTTACCACAGGAAGCGGCACCGAGACACCCTATAACCTGGCAGGTTTCCCTCAACTCAGTGGGCAGGCGGGAAGAATTTCGCAAAGCAGGCGTAAGACATACAAGCAAACAAACAACACACATCGCCCAAATGCGGGGAATGGCCACTATGACTGCTAGCCCACTAAAAAACAACCACATGTCGGCAGTGGGCATGCCAATTGAGCTACGGCTGCGGCTGTATTTATGTTACGTGTAACACACATCCTTGAGATGGTTCACCAGCGCCACCTTCTTTTATAGCGGCGGACGTAGTACGTCCTGTAATAAGGCGAGTGTCACGTTCCACGTGACACTCGCGGTACGTTAGAACGTGGAACGAGTTCCCTTTCTGGCCCATGATTTTTTTGTGTGCGCAAGATTTTCATCCACTAGGAATATAATCGAGCGGTGAGGGCGGAAACTCTGCGAGAACCGTGTTATGCTGCCTGTTGCACCAGACTGCCAGAACCGATGCGTTCTTCCAGCTATTGCTTAGACAAGGAAAGGGGTATGAGGGTCTCGTTATGACGTGACAAGGAAGCTCACAGTCACAGAAGCCAATAAGCATAGAGGAATGTCTCCATTTTTTTTTCGTGGCGCTGATCAATGGAGAATTAAGAGTTCAATTCTTTGTATGGCTGAAATGTACTTGATTACATGCAGAAGAAAAAACAGAAAAACAAGAAAAAAATGATGGTCGATTTTCATAGTTAGGTCAAATGCGAATTCGGTGCGCTAGCAGTTCGGTTTTCACCTAGGTTCCGGTGTTCAAATCCGAGGTCGGCAGATGGCAGTTATTCGGATAGCGATAATGCGGAATTGGCACAGTGGTGCAACGGTCAAGCGATGCGCCACTGCACTGCTATGGCAGGTGCTGCCATCTGTGGGACTCGGGTTGCTTGGCTTGGATTGAGATCAAGGTTGCTCTTCCCGAGCAGCCTCTCACATTTAACTGAGCTGCCGCCTGACACGGTGGGCAGGCGGCACCTGCCCGCCACTCGGTGGTCAGGTGAGCGGCCTGCCACGAAACAGTCTTCAGACAAACAAACACACAACGGTTAAATGCGGAGAATGGCCATTATAAGTGCTAGCGCACTAAAAAGCACAGAAGTTGATCATACGGGCATAATGTCGTGCATTTAGTCAGATTAGAATAATTATTCTAATTATTCAGTATCTCAGAAATCAGCCGTCACCGGAAGCAAGGAAAGCTTAGGGGATAATTTTTCGTGCACATCACACGCGCCCGACCTGTACATATCTAATAGTGTAAGCATAATACTTGTGTATTCTACCTCTCTCCCTCCTATCCTTTCTGCCTGTCTCCTGACCTCTTTAATTTCATTTCTTAAGTCTGCCTGCTATTCATTTCCGCTGCCCCAGCTCAGGTGCTTCCCGTAACGATGGCAGATGCCGGGGCTGGAAAAAATCTTTTCCTACCTTTTGTTATTATTTTTAAATAAACCACTACTGCTGCTAATTTTTCGTGGCATTCGACCAGAATAATTTTTGCCACAATCACTACAACATTCCAATATCGGGATTTGACCATAAAGGAAGATTAGTTCTGTAATAATTTTACATAAAAGGTAATTTCCAGAAATAAAAAAAATTGACAACCACTTTCTACCCATGTGATCCGAACTCACGACATCTGTATGTCGCGTGCAGTGCTTTACCAACTGAATTACGGCAGCAGCTCTTTCACACTCTACTTTCAATATGCTTGCACTGTCTGCAGCCTAGCCTTCTGGCTGTTCACTGGCGCTAGCCGGCAGCCAGAAGGGTGTGCGCGGAACGCCTTCTCCTACCGCATGCGCCACACTCTAAACAGAAAGTAGTCTAAACGAGAGCAAGCCGTCCTCTAGAGCACTCCCTTCTATAAAAGGAAGCGCGCTCGAGAGCAGCCTACTCCCTTCTTTACTCTCACAATGGCGTATTTAGAACGCACATAGAATATACAAAAAAAAATACCCCGGCCCAGTCCTCCCTGCTGGGCAACGCGGTCGTACGCGTCGTCTCCAAGCATACCAAGCTGCTCCATGCGCAGGACAGGAACCGGCCCAGGCTTATCCAAGGTGATGATGAATTCGCCTTCCGTCTCTGAGTGCATCACATTCACGTCGAACCAAAGGAGACACGCCAGTTGAGCGACAGGTCCACCAGGATCGGGAGGAGTGGGTTGCCGGCAGGGATCCACGACGCGTCAAGTTCTTCATGCTGCTCGAAGTTAATCGTGCGATAAAATCAGCAGTTCGACACAGCCTGTTACGAAGTCTTTTTTAAATGCACATCTTCTGGCAGGTCTGCAGTGCGTAGCTACGATTGCTTCAAAGCAATATTCGATAATATGCTGTGTGCATGCACAACGCAGTAACCTGAAAGAAAACGGTTTACATATTTCCTCGCATGATAAACGCACTTGTTTAACAGTTGTGCTGATTTGGGCAGTACGTTTTCTACGCGAGAAAAATTAGTCTTCGGAAGATACAACTTGCTCAACTTTTAAAGACGAGTGCACGAGGCGTGTTCATTCTGGGAATTCTTGCGTTCTGCGGGTGAATAAACTACTGTCCGCATCATTTGTACCCATCGATTAAGCGCTATACGGTGGCAATATTTCTTGTATTCCGCATTTACTTAGGTGGAGGAAGTAAATATATGCGCCCGAGGGATACTTACATTTTAATTTACTCCAGAATTTTTGCCATCCGATCTGCGGCCCTATTGCACAAGTTTAAATTCTTCGTTTTTTTTGTTTTTATATACATAATACTGCGGACTTCATGCATGTTGTCCAAGTATGAAGGGCAGATAGCAAAACAGTTTCAAAAAGATATAAATTTGTAGAAAGGTATACAAAGAACGTTTTAGCACATGACACAAAAGAGCCAAACAAAAAACTCACTAAGATACATTGCGCATCATTTTTTTTTTGTTTTAGCGTACACTGCTCAGCGTATTTTCAAGATTTTTACAGATGACAACAGTCTCAGGCAGCAAATTGGACTCCTTGATTGTACGTGGGAAATATGAGTATTTGAACGAGTTTGTTTTCGCGAAATATGGTGTTAAGGCGTGGATGTGTTGGAGACGAGTTTTCCGTGTCGTGGAAGGTGTAACATAAGATGAAGAAAAAATTCCAAACTTTCCGTGAATACGTGAAGGAAGAAATACTAGGCGAGCATTTTTGCGTCTTATTTCAAGCGGTGTAATATTCTTGGCGGTCATATTGGCGGCGGAAATGAGCTCTTATGCTCATTTCTAACCTAGCATCATCCTACGCTTGCCCACGATTAAAAAAGTCATCTGCCTTCTCGGCGCCGGTCCCACTCAGCATGTTAACTATCCTCGCGGGTGAAGTTACACTGGCTCCGGCATTTACGGGCCTGTTCAAAAAGCAAACACACCTGTTTCTTCTGTCCTGTTATCTGGCAATTCCGGTCCGTAGGGCCACCTTAGCCCCCGTTCACGCATAAACTCGACGAATGCTGTTGGATCCTCCACGGACGGCCTTTGAAGGCTCAGGTCGAGGGCCAGCGTGAACATAGCCTCGAGGCGTGCTCCGACGCCTTGGTTATCGGCTCCGGGTTTGTTCCTGTAGCGTATGTAGTCCTCCACCTTCCTGGCGTACATCACTGACACCCTGTCTTCATCGATGCCCTGCGCCACCTGAGCGTATTGCGTGAAGTGGTCATGGACAGCAGCTATAGATGAAATAATTAGCGGTACTGTAGCGAAGGAATGCTGTAGCGAACACGAAATTTCCTCTAAGCTACCCACGAGCTGTAGTGATTAAGTAGCTGCGGCTCTCTACTACTGGATAGAAGTTTGCACACTGAGCCTGGGTCTCGTTAAAATGCTGTAGCATTTATATGCCTTTAGTTGGACTTACAGCAGGTACTCTGGAGCTCTGCAAGAATACATTTCGCTACCCTAGTGTGGTACGCAGCTAGAGCCGTTGCTGCAATTCTCCCTGCGTAGTAGGAACGAGTGGAGCCGATTTGAACGCGGTGCAGTGCATTCACCACACGCAGATAATGCTGACGTTGCCCTGTGCTAACCCTCCGTTTCCTTTTCTTTCCTACGCTGCGCTTATTCTTTTCAGGCTGAGCCAATTTCGTCACTTCTCTTGCTTTCATACTTGAGTCGAAACGAAAACTGTGCATGTAGTTGCGAAACGATATGCCGGTACAGACGAGGGGTGGAACGCGTTCAACGACGTCACCACATTATTAGTGGCCCCGGTACAATGCACCCGCCTCGTTGGCTATGTTCGCGTTATGTCGGAATGCGGCCCGGCGAGGCGGCCACTGATCTAGATGCAACGCCATCTCTCTGGATGTCACGAAGCTTCATTGTGGGGATGTGCTCACTGATTGCCCCAACTGACGAAGTCAACGGTCCTCTCAGCTTTATTCCTTGGCCGCCCCCACACTATTTCTTTTTTCGCTAGAACCCCTGGGCATAGATGCGCAGAATAGTTATCAACTTTTGTGCATGAAATATTTTTGTCTCAATTTGGTACGCGAAAACTAAGCAGTAATAAATGCTGCGTACATGACCACAGACGTATTGGTAGAAGTTGACGCATGGGTCGACGGAGAGGTTGAGCCCAGCAAGGACAGCCCGCCCGTGGCTGACACAGTTTTCTGTGCCGCAGACGTCGTCGCTGTTCGCGTGTCGTGATGCCAGCTGTCGGGCGACGAGGGCCGTCAACGCAGCCACGACGATTACGAAGAGAATGAGTGCGCACACCAGGGTCACCCAAGAGACGCTGTGCTTCTCCAGCTTGATCATAGGGGACACAGAGGTACTCCCTGGCTGCGCTTCCTTAGGACCGGAAAGAATAAAGTTCGCATGAGTAGCGTGATAGAGGTCAACACGGCACCTATAGCAGTTTTGGTGTACACTGCCTCGCAAGTGCTGAAGTAGTCAGAGAACCGCTGCGGACCAAATCGCGGCGCCAGCAACAAAGTCGACAGAGCTTTGCTCATTGTACTAACGGGTAACGTATAATCCAGCCGCCGCGACTCTCCTGTAGCTGCTAGAAGAATGCCATCATCATCATCAGCCCGACTACACCAACTTCAGGGCAAAGGCCTCTCCCATTTCTCTTCATTAACCCTGCGCTGTGCAGCTGCGGCCACCCTACCCCCACAAACTTCTTAATCTAATCCGCCCACCTAACCTACTGCCGCACCCTGATACGCTTGCCTTTACTTGGAATTACCTCCGTTACCCTTAAAGACCACCGGTTATCTTGTCTTTGCATTGCATGCCCTGTCGAAGCACATTTCTTCCTCTTGATTTCGACTAGGATATCATTAACCCGCGTTTGTTCCCTCACCCACTCTGCCCGCTTCCAGGCTCTTAACATTACACCTCTCATTTTTCTTTCCATAGCTCGCTGCGTTGTCCTTAACTTGAGCTGAACCCTTTTCGGTAGCCTCCACGTTTCTTCCTCATAGGTTGTACGCCTCAACCTACTGTCATAATTACGGATTCAAAATCTGCCCTTCAAAGGTTAGAGTACGGGTTCCCCACTGATGCCTTGAGTCTTAGATCCCTACGTTTGGTGCATAATCTACATAGCAAAGGCTTCTCTATACGTTTTCAATCGGTGCCCTCGCACATAGGTGTCTTAGGCAACGAGATAGCAGACAACTTCGCCCATACAGCTCTCTCCGGGATTCCAGTTCATGGAGTCCCTCGTGAAGTCAAGCAAATGTTCAGAGATGTGGTGTTGTGCCACTTCAGTTCTTTGTGGAGCTTTTTTCATCAGCCATGTGTGACCAAGGGTCTCAAAAGGTACCAAGCCACTTTGCTGCACCGCGTTCGCACGGATTCTGCTCGTACGCCGGCGTGGATGTATAAGACTGGCCTAGCGTTGTCACCATTGTGTTCAACGTTTGGTGTGTGTGGTGACAAAGAACATTACCTCTTGTGCTGTACTTTGTACAACGCGGAACAGGCTGTGTTATTCGGATCCCTCAAAAAGGCAGGAGTTCCTCACAGTTCTTTTCAGGACATTGTTTTCCCGCGCGGGAGCCAGTCGAGTAGAAGGGATGCTTCTCGGCTTCTTCTACTTTACCTGCAGGACACGGATTTGGCCTCCACATGGTGACCTCTGGAGTGTCTTTTTGGGTTTTTGCGGACAGTGTTTCTGTGATTTCTATTTATGTGTCGCTACGGTGGAGCAATTGCCGACAGAAACTGCAAGGCTAATCCCACCGGTAGTTTACAACCACTTAACTCAACTCAACTCCTCATAGGTTAGTGCTGGCAAGATACAGCTGTTGTACACTTTTCTCCTGAAGGATATTGGCAAACAACCAATAATGATCTGAGAGCCTGCCATATTCGCACCACTTCACAGTTATTCTAGTTATTTCCCTCTCCTGATCCGAATCTGCGGTCACTATCTGCCCTAAGTAGACGCACTCTCTTACCACTTCCAGCATCTCGCTGCCCATTGTGAACTGCTGTTTCCTCGCTAGACTGTTGAACATTACTTTAGTTTTCTGCATGCTAATTTTCAGACCCACTGCTCATTGATCATGCTTTGCAGTTCCTCTCTTGAGTAGCTCAGTAGGCAATGCCTTCAGCGAACCGCAGATTACTTAGGTATCCTTCATTAACTCTCATCCCCAACTGTTCTCAATCCAGGCCTCGGAACATCTCCTGTAAACATGAGGTGAATAGCACTGGCGAGATCGTGTCTCCCTGCCTCACACCCTTCCTTACTGCAATTTTGTTGATGACTTCATGAAGCAATATGGTAGCTGTGCAGTCGTTATAGATACCTTCCAGAATTTTCACGCCAGACTCTTCTACACCCTGATTCCGCAATGCCTGCATGACTGCAGAAGTTTCCACTGAGTCAAATGCTTTTCGTAATCAATTAAAGCTATATATATCGGTTGGTTATATTTTGCGCATTTCTCTATCACCTGGTTGATAGCCTGAATACCGTCTGCTGTCGAGTATCCTTTAAGAAAGCCTGCCTCATCATTTGCTTGATTGAAACCTAAGGTTGTCCTAATTCTATATGCAATGCATCGATGGCATAGAGTTACAGAAACCGCCTCGCGTGCAAGAGGACCAGGATTCAAATGGCGGTGCCGCGCAATTCTCCGCCGGGTTAAAAAAAAAAAAACTCTCGTGTCGATGGAATTGCATAACCAGATCTGGGGTTCGGCCTGATCTCGGCGACGAGAACCGACAACACACTTCCTCACCAGAGAAGGATTTGGCCACCCTAATGTAGTACTTGGCCACAACCTTCCATGAACAAACTGATTAATCCTCGGCCCTCAGAATAGAAGAACGCGTTATCTAAGAAATAAAAGATCTAAGAGAGGGAACGCAGGCCACAGCAGAGTGTGTCTCAGCTCGAGCATTCACTAAGTGAAAGGACAAGTCACATAACTTCGTAAGGTCCCATGCCTACATATTTTTGCCTTTTATGCTAGAGAGAAATTCCACGCCGTAGAAATCATCTATCAGAGCGTGAATACAGCACTTGCTGCACTTGGCGCTTACATAAGCGATAATTTTTCACATTCCTCATTAGGAACGTAATATCATTAAATCTGGTCCTCTGTACGAGGCGCTCAATGCTTGCAAAGTGAACCCCTTCATACCGCAGTCACTCACTCAGCAGTCAGCAAAAATGTGCGGCTTCCTTACAAGCGTTGTACGCGATGTTAGGGTAATGTTCATTTTATGAATATCGCGAACCTTTTTAATGTCTGTCCACTAACCTTTGATTCCTTGATCTTTTTCTGGCGTCGCTTGGCAGGGCCTTGCTCGCCATTTCTGCGTCTTACGCGCTCGTTGCTGGAGTCGTTTTCCGGGTCCATTTATCCTCGTGTTGAGTAATGGACCTGGATGCGAACGACTTCATCCGGCTGCAGCGCTCACGAAGAGTGATTTTGTGCACGAATCACAAAACTGCAAATACTGGATGCACATTGCACGTAGTCTACAAGAATGTATCCTCCTTATGCGGCGTAGCACTAAAAAAAGAATTGATAACGAACATTTGGCGCAGAAAAGCTAGCGAGAGCATAATATTTGGGCAACAAAATGTGCGATGAATTGTGTAGATTGCGAGGGGGTAGGAATAACCGCGTGGTGTAAATGTGTAATAAAGGATTAACAAACGAGAATTGCTATTGGATTCTAATGTCTTGGCCATTGCTTTACTGTTAATCAAATTGATCATATATGTCGTTCCTATCTTTTCAGACGCCGCAGCAAACCATGATTCAAAATCTATATTATTCGTAGTGCTGCCAAAGGTCGGTAGCGGGCCGGAATGACTGAAAATTAAAGCATCTCTACTTTCATTGCAGTTGGTCTGCGTTCATGAGCACAACACGGTAGAGTAGGTCTGTACCTGTGCGAAGGGCCTCGTTGCTGGCAGTGCTATATCGTGCAGCCTTCATTGCTTTCAATATTTTATGCGACGAATGTCTGGGGATGAAAGTCCTTCACGCTACACAGCTATAAGCACTGGTTTCCAGTTCAGAACACGCATTCTGGCTGACGGCATTTCATGCAAATAAAACTTCAAACGAAGAGCATGATTAGCAGTGAGGGAAAACATATGGAGAGGGTCGAACATATCCCTAATAAGGTTTTCCCCAGCACCGTGATGGATGGCAAGCAGAATGGCTTGAGAATCAGAGACCAACTGCAACCCGAATGCTGCTAGAACATTGCGATTTTAAAAAAAATATACTTTACCTCTGAGCAGTGGAATCCCCGTCGAAAACTCCGCCCTTCAGCGCTCTCTAGTCTGTGCAAGCTACGGTTTCAAAAAAATAGCTCGTTGCTTAGAATGCACTCTCTTTCTCAGCCTTTTCTGCAATTGCACACAACCACGATGCGGGCTTCTTCTTCTTCATCGTCTTCCTGAGGAGTAATTTGTTGTATAAGAAAGAAGTGCTTACGAATTAGATGAATATTAATCTTTAGAAGTTCATCGCACAGAAACCGCGCGAAGAAGTGCATGACTTTCAAGCGACAAGCAGAAGCCAAGCGGCTTCTGCTTGTAGTTCTTTTAACGCCGTAGCGTTACGAGTGTCGTTGTGCAGAAAATCAGGCGTCAGCGTCATCAGTATTGTGACCGAAATATGTCCGGATAAGCAAACTACGCGGGCCGCCTAGGTCACGTGGCCGTGTGACAATCTGCCCACATGATCTTGAAGAAGCTGACCACCGCAGCAAGTGGCAGTTAACTTAATGTCTGGTCGCGAGCGGTTGCCCGGGATGAACAACTTGGGTCGCACAAGCCCCACCAGTGACAGCTGCTGCCATCGCTGGGCAGGGCGCATCGCTTGATCGCTGCGCCACAGCTCCAGGAGGGGTATGAGGACTCCCGGGGATCAATGAATAGAAAGCCGAGAATGGCCAATTCCGCACATATGGGTACTAACCCATTAACGCGGTGATGTCATGCCTTTAAGGCGGAGCTTAAGTGCCCCCTCGAATTTCTTTGCCGTATTGCTTGGGCGACGGCATATGTGAAGCGTTGACAGCGAGGCTCTCCGCCCTGCTTACGTCCATGGCCCTTCCGTAAGGCGACTGTTTTATAACGTCGCCGCTGGCAGATGCAGCACACTTAACTGTGCAACGAAGCCGGCGTTCCCGCACCAAAGCAGGAAATACCATACTTTGGCGCCTAGGACTAGGCATCGAGTTGCCACCACTAGATGCCAAGACAAAAACACTTAAGCGCATCGCTCAGGCAGTACTAGTCACGCCACAACCTTAAAGTATGCATCCTGCTAACCACGAGAGGAGAAGGAAAGCTAGGGAAAAAGCTCTACACAGAATGTACAGCCAGAATGAACAACGGGTATTTGTAGATGCCGCAGAATACCCGCAAAAAAATCGTTCGCACTAGCGGCGGTGGACACGCAAGACAGACTCATAGTCTCCGGCACAACTGAAACGAGATCCTCAGAAACAGCAGAAGAGGTGGCTATCGCCCTTATTATCATTAACACAAGGGCTGATGCTGTGCTAATCGACTCTAAATTCGTCATACGCAGTGATGCGAGGGTCAGAATTTCTCAGGACGCAATTAATATACTGTGTCAAATAAAAGACTTAGAACAACTGATTTAGTGTGGGTTCCGGCTCACTCGAGGAATCCTGGCAACGGAACAGCACGCATTAAAGCACGAGTGTTCAGCCGAGCAGGGGACGCCGTAGTTAATGAGAGTTTCTCGAAGGACGGCCTAGCATAAAATCACGGCATTACTAATCATTGTAAACTAGAAAGAACGGTCTTCCCCCCTCCAGACAAAACTTTGGATAGGGAGGAGGAGACCACCTGTAGGCGACTGCAGACGCCATCCTTCATGACTTCGTAATATCGAAATTTTATCCCTGTGATTGCGAGCCTGAATGTCTGCTATATGTGGCAAAAAAGCCACTTACGATTACATATTGGAGAATTGTAAAGGGGAACCGCTTCCGGAAGCTCTAATACAAGGTCCTACTCTCGGAGAATGGGAAGCCGTATTGCTCAGCTCTGAACTGGGCGTTCGAACAACCCGAGCCACTGAATGGGCTACTTGGGTCGCTGTCAGCCGTGAACCGATATACACCTAGCATGGATCATCTGCATTTTGCCTTTTCTGACGAAATAAATGTTTTGCAGTCTACTCATAACTGCGTGGATACTACGCAGCAGGCGCTAAAGAAACTGTGCCATCAAGTCATTCAGGGTGTTTTCTTAAGAGTCGTTTCAAGGCATTTGGCGAAGTGTTTTTTTCTACTCCGCATGACGAGGAAGATATATCGAGGCACTGATTGTACGCACATAGTCGTCACATGACCTCAGGCGCGAAATTGCTATGAACACGGACATGCCTTTCCTAAGAACCTTTACGCTGTGATAAACCAAGACCCAACCGTCATTTTCAGCGCCCTTACAGCTGCGTCCTCCTAACTCTACCTGCTTATTCTACCGCCATTACTAGTTTTCCGCAGTTAAAGAACCACAAGCATTACCTTTCTACCCGCTTCCAGTTGCGGCCACCGCTTTGACGTTGCACAGCACACAGCCGCATTTTGTTTTTTTCGCCTTCATCGAAACGCAAATGTCCCGCATACGGGTTGCTTCTCAAACTAGTCTAGGGATGTGTTCGGCTCATTACCATTTGTGGATTGCCTGTGGAGTAATTTGGGGCCAAGCGTTCGGCTAGGCGACACTCAGGTGGTACTTAACGTTGGGTTAGGACTGGAAGTGCAAGATTGTAGAGCACAGGGCTGCCAAACTGACTGGCGGTGAAGCACGTTTCACTGCCGTCGTCCAGTTGGCGGAAGCAGACGCGCCATGCAGACAACGCTGACTGCGCAATAGAACTTCGCTCTGGAATGAGTTCGAGCCGGTGCAATGAGTCCAGCAAAATTTGTACACAAAGCCCTCAATGACGTCATCAGCAGAAACAAAAAAAAATTATTTCGAAGGCTCGGGGAATTGAAAGAATTCTAGATTGCGCGGTGACCCATGGGTCACATGGGGATTGTGTGACCCATGGGTCACACAACCGCGGTGCTTCTTGGAGAATAATGATGAACCTAGTGTATGCGTTGCCTTACGACTGCATGCTAATGAGCAGGTGTGTAATAAGAAAGGAAGGAAAAATATAACTTAAAACTTGATGTCTTCGCCTTCAAAGAACGTAAGAAGTCTTGCCCTTCGTAGTTTTTTTAACGTGATGTTGGATCTCATAACAATGCACTGAGGCACCCACCGGCCGACAGCGGAGAGCTACCAACACTGTGACCAACGTGTTTTTCTTAGATGGGGAATGATTTTTAAAACTCGGCCGATAGTTTTCTTCGTACAGCGGACGGCTGAGAGACTGCTGGTGTATCCTGTTCTCCTGCACTCAATCACACCGTAAATTTCGGCTGTACTATGAAATAAGTTTTTTTTTCTCCGTAACAGTACACACACGATGACGCCACACCTACCACGTGGCCAATATTGCATTAGGAATCGCGAACATTTTGTTTCGAGGGTTACTCTGCACCACAAACTATAACGTGCATCGCATGCGGTACGGACGACGCTAACAGCAAGGATGCGTAAGCCACAAGCGAAATCCCGGCTTCCAGCTGCTGGCACGCATCCACACGTGCATACGTTTAGTCGTTGCTAACCGCTGCCGACAACGACCGGTTTACGCTTCGCCACCTGCTCTGCGCACGCCTATCCCAATGAGCTCACGTTCCTAATGTTCCTCTTACTAAATACGCAAACGCCTTTTCGCAATGTTGAGCCCCAGCCGCTACTGCGTATGAACTCAGATTTGTTATCGCGCCTTGGAGACCACAGCTGAGAAGCAGGGCACGATAAGTGACGACTCTTTGCCGGTGCTCTGCGCATTCGTCTTGGACTATAGTTACGCGCAAATCGTGAAATACCTACCTTCCATCACGGAGGCAGTGCGCCTAAGACAAGGATATCTGCTTGTTGGCATACTTCCGTTCAACAGTACGTTATGAAGGTTTATGGTTTATGGTGGTTTAACGTCTCAAAGCGGCTCAGGCTATGAGGGACGCCGTAGTGAAGGGCTCCGGAAATTTCGACCACCTGGGGTTCTTTTACGTGCACTGACATCGCACAGCGCACGGGCCTCTAGAATTTCGCCTCCATCGAAATTCGACAGCCGCGGCCGGGATCGAACCCGCATCTTTCGGGCCGGCAGCCGAGTGCCATAATCACTCAGCCACCGCGGCGGCCACAGTGCGTTATGAAAAGGCAACTGAGGCAGCATAGACAAATTATTTAAAGAAGAAAAAAGACAAGCTCAATAAAGGAGCGCACGTTGTTGTGTGCGAAAGGTATGTGTATTTTTCTTTTCAAGTTAGGTTTAGATTTCATTTTAATGTTTGTGCCTAGACGCACTGTGCTATGCCTGTGAAAATGGAGACTTTCCAATGCTCACTAAGCGCACCTGTCTTCGCTTTGTTCATGGAATGACGCATCGCCAGACAACCTTAATTCCGTCGCCATTAGACCGACTTTACAAGCAGCTGCGCTACGCCAACGACGCCGCGTTGCACCCTGGGAGTTGTCGTGCACCGGCTGGTGGCCGTGTCAATGCAGCGCGTGATAAATGCGTGCGGTGGAGTCCTGTTTGCGTCTACACAGTGTTTTTATGTGAGTATGCTAGGTTTCATTGGCAGATCCTGATCGCGCCATGGGCTTCATTAAAACTTCTTTTTTGGCGAGTTGGTGCACATCGATCATGCAAAAAAATTTTAGCACAATTAGCAATTTTAACAAAAAAGTGTGGCACACACAGACAAGGAGAAAGACGACGCACAGCGAAGCATTGCTTGTTTTTAACTGAAACGGTAACCTTGTGGTAGAGCATCTGCCTCGTATTCTGTAGGTGCTGGGTTTTGATCTCCAGTGCCGCCGGGTCCCCGCCGGTTTTCTAAGGGGTACAAGATTGCCGCGGCCTGGTACTTGGCTCTTCTGGAGCGAAATGCTTCATAAAGGGGCCTTTGGTCACCTCACTATACCTCGATGGAAAATCTATCCGCGAGGAGCCGAAATCCACCTTTTCCTGTAAGAGCCCATTGTGGCCCTTTTCAGGAGTGACAGATCAAGTCTTCAGAGGCGGAATTTGGAAGTCGAGGGCTTCTTTCCCAAGCTATGCAACACTAGGAGTCGAGCACCAGGTCAGACAGAGCTTTTAACCATTTCAAGAAATCGGTGGGCACTCGGCAGGCAGCGGGAATCGAACCCATCACCTCCCAAGGCCGAGCTGTGACACCTGCCCCAAGCAGAAAGCTCCGGATTCTGCGTTTTCTTGAAAAGAAGAGCGGTCACTAAAGGAGTACGTCGAAGTTAATAAGAGGGACTGCTCCGAAGTTCAGTTCAGAGAATTCGGCTGTCAGCTACCTGTAGATTACATGCATGTCGGCGACTCGTAAAGGAAAATTTTAAGCTCCACATGTGCCTTATATGCGCCGTCAATGTCTGCGGAAGGCACTTAAGTAATCGTTATCCAGGAGGCGGTCAGTTTCACTTTCCCGCAGTTTCATGAATTATTTTTTACATCGATTTCTTGCTCGATGTAAGGTTATAGTGGAGGAAATGTGTGAATTTTTAGTCTCATATTCATCATTCCCCATTGCCTGAATGCTCGATGTACACATTCACCTCTGATACCTCAAGAAGTAATTTCTAAATACTTTTTTTACTACTTCATGCAGTGAGAAAGGGCGGCGACAAAGGAGTTCAAATGTGACGCAATCACTCATATTTTGCTGCACATTCATCTTTGGCCAAAATTAACATTGGCTTTCAAGCCATTTGCTATGTACATAGCAATATCACGTGCGCCTTACTGAGAATTTTCGCAAAAGATCAAAAAAGAAGAAACAGGGTCCACAAGTTAACATTTAATACCAGCGATCAATGAACATGTGCAGGCTAGTAATGAGAAATTAGTGAGTCGTATGATAAGGACCTTCGCCGCTAAAATTATTATTTTCAAATAAAAAGAAATATTTTTTGTTTCATTCAATAATGAACCTGAATGTCACAAAAGTAATGACTAAGGAACGCAAGCGTTGTGCACAAAGAATCTTCCCTATTTATACTTCGTTTCACCTTTTACACAGATCACAAGCATTTTTCAAAATCTTTTTACTGAAAGCGGCATTGTTCGCTCGTGCTACAGTATTTTCTTGCTGGTAAGCAACCAAACACTGAGTGAGTAAATTTTTGCTTGTTTTTGTAAGAAAGAGAAGATCAAATCCGTGATTATTTTTCAAACAAAGAGTACAGTGAATAAACAGCACAAGAGAACGTCATCAAGAACCATCGTACGTTTCTTGACCTAGGTGAATGGTTATACGGCCACTATGAAAATTACCAGGGCATATGCTGTGGCAAGAAGTGCAAACATTGTATGAGAATGCAAAAACACGCGCATCGTTCGACGTAACGACATTGTGATGAAAAAAAAAGGTCGCCACCCTCTGAAAGACGTTGAAGTAACGAGCGTTAGCTGATTGGTTAACTAGATGAAGAAAGCGAAGAAGAACGTGCCGCTCATCTCGAGAAACGGAATGTAATACCCTTTGAAACGGGGTGGATTGCAACCATGCTCGGCTACGCGTGCACGCACGCCGCCTAGCGGAACGATCGCCGCCTAGCGCCTTCGAACACAGAAATTACGAGGCACGTCTACCCATGGTCGAGTTGCACCCAAACGGTATTTGCTTCATTTGGGGGGTCAAGTTTGGCCTAGAATTCCGCTTGCGGTGCGATATGGTAACGTTTCAATTAGTAATGTATACGATGCTTGTATACATGTATACAAGGCTGCACGTATACAACGCTTACGCATTATTTAATTGTGGTTTTATTTCTATACCCCAACACATAGCGTTTTATTTGCCAACCAAATTCGGTATACAAGTTTCCCCGGATGGGTGCCCATTGTTGTCGGAGTATATACAGCGGAACGAATGTATACATGAATAGCGGACCCGTGACGAGACAGTTTCCCTACCCGTTTTAGGATATTTTTTGGTGAGGAGGGGAGAAAGAGATGAGAGGGCACAACCAACTATAATAGCCGCCATCTTGGATTCAATATATTGAAACTATGCCACTATTTCGTCCCCTGACGTCATACATAGTTCCAAGTCTATCCGCTATATTGGACCGTGACGTCATCACTGGCACGTGGCAGTTGGTTGTTTCTACGATGCTATTGTAGATAGTGCTACAAGTCTGAATGCGAGATGCCCTGTTTTCTAGTTGCAGCCAGAGATGGCGCTTTGATCTCGGCTGAACACTTGATACTTTTCTGTA